>NC_134482.1:987396-1034896 GCF_964194025.1 Convolutriloba macropyga | reverse complement strand
GCTGTATGTTCTATTAGTGGAGGAAATAATTTTTGTCACCGTAATCAAATCAAGAGAAAATTGACCCTATGATTTTGTACCATTAAGATGCTACGAGTGTAAAAAATTACAGAGACATAGATCAGTTAAATGGAGCATATTTGTAGTCAGAGGTTTATTTCGACATGAAAGAGATGGCCAGTATTATTTCCTACATTAATAGATTTTAGAGCTCTGTCTCGTTAGATCAACCTGTTTCTTTGCTGTAGAGTTACTGTATTTTCTTAATCGTAATTTTTCAAATTTAAGTGCTTTGCAAGGTTTGTTATAATAAACTACTTTTAAGCTTTGTCAGGATTTTGATTATACTAGAGGAAAAATTTCGGCACAACTGTCAGTTTTTGTCAGATCTTTTTGCAATGAAACAGCCGTACATTAACAGCGGAAGCTAGCGACGAACAATTGGAGAATGCCGTCAATCATTCTCAAGAACACCGTCATTGCATGTAAAATTGTTTAGTTGGACAAAAATTCTGAAAAATCAAATTAATGAGTATTTGAAAAAATGTCCCGCATTATACTTAATGGAGATGAAAAAGACTAATTATTGATTAGCTCTTACCCAATGCTCAGCTTCAAATGAAAACAGAAACAAGATACCAAATCAAACTAAATCCAATGAAATAAAAAATACATGCAATAGACGTCGATCATAGTAGCAAAAAGATTTTGGAAAATTTGTTGTGCACACTTTTAAGGTTTCCAAACGCCGACTGTACTGACTGAAAATTAGAGTTTTGAATTCAATTTGCTCGCAGTAACATGACATACAACGTCGCTTACTTGGTCCTATTTTTAACCATGATGCACGGAAAGCTGCGCAGAAATGCACGTGCTAGTATAATTGTTCACCAAAAATCTGTGAATAAAACTTTAATCAACCATGTACCGTAAAGAGTTCGACTGCTCATCATTGTCAACCACTGAATACGCCATTGCAATTAATTTTTTAAAAAATGATTTGCCGATGTTTTTGAAGCAGATCGTGGCATTATGTTGTAAGATTTTTACAGAGTTCTATAAGAGTCTTGTAAACTTTTAAAAAATTTGGTACACTGGTAAGTTTTTCGCAAGATCTGAAAGCAGGTCGGATGGCTTAAATGAAGCAACAAGTACTGTAATAACTAGAAGGAAAAATTCCTCTTTTTTTTAAAAAAGAATTTTACTTCTAGAACACGCTAACTATGGTATGCTTGGTGATTGCCGAATGATTACGAGATTCTACATGATAGCAATCATATTTAAGTTTGAATAAAATAGTTTTTTTGGTGAAATTTGTGAACAATTGATATATCACACTATATAAGGCAGCGCGACATTTCACTTTTTCATACGTTTTTTGTCGAAGAGTGTCATAATCTTTAATTTGATTTCAAAATTCCGATTTTTATTGGGGGTGCTTTGGTCCCGTTTCTAGTACATGCGTCTGACAGACATAATCAAAGACCAGGTTACCAGCTATTATGGCTGGCGGTGCCATAAATGTCTGGAAATTTTCACACCTTCATGTACTGATTTTTATTGCCATTAGTTGTAGTTGATTAAGTAGAGAGAACACAAACTGTTTAGTCTGCAATTTAACTTGCATTGTTCTTACCTGTTGAGGAGGGGGGGGGGGGTCGGAAGAACACTACCTTGGCCGTCCTTTATTGATTGAGAATTGAGAATTTTATTGTCAAAAAATGTGCGTTAAATTTATCTGTTATACGTAAGAACTTTGTTTTACTATGACCATATTAAACAGTTTTTCTGAAACTACTCTGGTTTTTAGAAGAAAACTGGGCTCTGATTTTTCAACGCAGCTAAGGATTTAAATACGCAATTTTTTTGCGAAGAGGCTCTTTTCTTTTAAATTTGGGTTACATATTTTGACTGGAAGAAGCTTTTTTCCTGCCTTTTGGCAATAAAAGACAGCCCTGGGGTATCAAATCCGTCCGCGGAACCTGATTAGCATGTATATTCTCTTTTCCCTCTCTTTCTTCCCAAAATCTGAAAGCAGGTCGGTTGGCTTAAATGGAGCAACAATTACTGTAATAACGAGCAGGAAAAAAACCTCATTTTTTAACTTTTGCTTCTAGAACACGCTAACTATGGCATGCATGGTGATTGCCGAATTGGCCGACAGGGGGTTTAGCCGACAACCAAAAAATAAGAATTTAAGCCTAAAGCCCGGCCGCACACCAAATGTAATGGTTGGACGAACTCGTGACATTTTGACCAGTCCGATTTGTCGACCAATCACAATTAAGCGGTTGGCTACGTTTCCCATTTGTTTTTTGTATGCTAAACTCCCAGTCGACCAATTCTCGGCACCCGTATTGAGATGCGCACGTATACAGCAGGCAACCGTCAAATTGGCCAATTGCGCTTTTAGTCGATTAAATTATCAGAACCTTTGACGGAAACTTGAAATATGAGCAATCAGAATTTTTCTTGACCGGTGTGCTATGATTAGTTAATTTAAAAAAATCTTTTCAACAAACGATCCCTGTAAAAAATTAACAGATTTTCGGCTAAATGCCGAGTCGGCTTATTTTTAACCAGGAACGGGAAAATTGCGTGCTAGTGTACCATAATAGCTAAAAGGTAGCTACTAACCTACATGTGTGATATATAGGTTGGCTAGAGCGAGCCGAGGATGGGAAGGGGGCGGGGGGGGGGGGGGGGTGAGGTTTATACACCTCAGGGCTATTGCTTATCTCTCTTATCCAATAGTACAAGTACAAATACTTCTATATCCTTTCAAATGCCAAATACCATCGAACCAATGACTCACCAATTAGCCGATTGGTCTGCAAATCGAAAGTTGAACAACGTTTCATTTTATCGCATAGTCACAGTTAAAATTCCTATTTCTGAAGCCTTCTGATTTTGACATATATAATAAAAAATTATATATAAACAACTAATTTTGAGAACTTCGATAAACTGGGTCGTATTTTTGAATTATTTTTCGGACGCCTGAATAAATAGTCGTTTATTTTGACGTGTCGCAGCGTGAATGAACTGTATCGGTCGGCTAAATGTGTTCATTTTGTAAGCAGACATAAGACATTTTATCACCGCACTTACAAAGTTATTACCCGTTCGACTCTTATAACCAACACAGTCCATTTCTTTCATTTTCTCTTAGCTTCGTTCTATATTTGCCTCTCTGATAGACTGAAATTATTCGGACTGCGAAAATTCGAAAGCCCTCCACTGCTAACCAGACCAAAATTATTACCATATATACCTGAGCTTTCATTTCGAGCAAGCGTGATAAATTCGAGAGAGCGTGTACATACATATACATACATAAACACAAACTGAGAAAGCGCAATAAACTATAGCTGCTAAATTTGGAAAGGTAAGAAAGAGCTGGCGCATTCTGTTTTGTTGATTTAAATTTGAGAGATTGTTTTGATCTTACCACTCTTTATAATTGTCACAGTTCGTTTTATTCACTTTTCATAACGAAAGCAATAAACAGTCGAGACAGTTTCGAAAGGTAAGAACAACTTATTGACTATGATAAGATCCCTAATAATCCTATGCTAACGAACGTTTCAGATGTCAAAATTCAAACTAAAACATGTAGAAATCAGATAACGTTCATTTGCACGCCTTGAGTTTTTCGAACGTTCGCTTTCGTTGCAGCATTATCGGATTGGCTAGAGATTAAGGTTCGTTATCTTGCGACTTTGGACTTTCCTTTTGTTTCGCTTTCGTTATTTCCAGCAATTCAATTTTTTGTGTTAATTTCGCTTTACTTAATGGTTTGATATTTTAGGAATTCATTGTAGCCCGGCAAACGTGACCTAAACCGGTTATACATTTTGGATAAAATTTAAAACGCTTTAAAGTATGGTTACTAATGATTTTTTTTCGCAACCACCTCACTATATGAAATGATTATATGGGGTAGCCGAAAGCGATGGTGCCAGATGTTTCGTCAAGTTCGTTTCTCTTGATATAGTGTAACCCGGGTCCAGGTGTGAACGCTAAAAAATGCAAAATTATGTAAATATTGGCCGTGAATGCGTTAAATTTACGTAAGATCTACGCTTGAGGCGTTGAAAAGAAAGTATTTCAGTTCCTTAGGGTAGATCTCTTATCCTTTTGCATTTAATTTAGCTTTGATCCTGCATAATTTTGAGTTTCTAAACGCAGATCTTACATAATTTTGCGCCGATTTCAGCGTTGATCTGTCATGATTATGCGTTGAATTTAGCGTTGTTCTTGATAATTTTGAATTTAGCGTTGATTTGACTTAATTTTGCGTGTCTAAGCGTAGATCTTACATGATTTTGCGTTGAATACAGGGTTGATCAGAGGTGGTTGTGCGTTGAATTTAGCATTGATCTTAATTATTTTGGGTTGAGTTTGGCGCTGATTTGACCTAATTTTGCGGTTTTAAGCGTAGATCATAGATAATTTAGCGTTGATCTTAAAAAATTTTGACAAAATTACTCGGCCAGGGAATGTTTATTCCTCTCTCAACATGCTGCAAACGTACACTTAATAAGGTGCTTATGCTAAGCTAATGACATGTTGAATAAACTAATGCCCTTTGGACAGCTTTGGCTCGTCGATTCCACGAAAAATAAAACTAAATTGTTTTAAATTGTTGCAAATATTTTGCAGGATCCGGAGTTCAGAAAACCATCAATCAGCTTTATTAGGTTTGATATGTTTGTGCATAGTACATAGTGAGTGTTGGTACAGCCCTTAAAATAAGTATGTAATTTAATTCTTAGTCTTTTTTGTTTTTATCAATCTCAAATGTATTGAAATCATTATCATTTAGCTTATGTAACTTCTTCATATTTTCCTGTGTATATGGAAAGGTCACATATGAACATGTTGTTTAGAATAGTTGCCATTGTGGTTCGATTTTCTTCATTTAGCTAATGTTACGAGGTTAAGCACCATATTAAGCATTAATGAATTTTTGCTTTTATAATGTTAATAACGTTATTGATTAAAATCGCGCTAAATATTTGATCCGCCAGGTCAATTATAGTATGATGCACTGTTTTTATTCTTATCATCGCTCGAGATAACTTTTAATTTTAGCTTGTATTTCTTTTTCACTCGAAGTGTTGTGTATACTTGTGGTATTGACGCATGACTTCCTTTAA
The DNA here is from genome assembly GCF_964194025.1 of Convolutriloba macropyga. NCBI lineage: Eukaryota > Metazoa > Xenacoelomorpha > Acoela > Convolutidae > Convolutriloba > Convolutriloba macropyga. The sequence goes on along the minus strand of NC_134482.1, from coordinate 1,029,734 downwards.
TTACTATCATTTTTTTGCCACTCAACCATCTTGTTTCAGGATTGAAGTTTCGTTACTTTAATTTCTATAAAAATCACTTCAAGGTTATACCTGTAATTTGCTGCTTTCTATATTTTTGTTGTTCTCTGTAATTCTTTTTTGTTGAAACCTATTGTTTTTACATTTGATAATGACACGCAATCCTCTAAATTATTTTTTTCTGATTCTTTTTTATATCTGTTCTATCCTAACATTATTTTTGCATGTGTAATGGTTCTGTTTAGTTCGACTAGGTGCAAACTCCCGGCTACAAATGTGCCATCTTATAGAGATAATTAATCATAATAATAATATATTTTTTGCATAATAGACAAATTGTTATCGGTGATGATGAAATAGTTAGTTTTCAAAAAGATGATTAAATTTTTTAAATGTTCTCTGAGTGATATTATTCTTCATTTTCAATTTGATTTTGATTAAAGTTTTATTCATTATGGTGATTATATTAATACTCTTTTCTAGTGATAGGACTACATGACAAAAATTTTAATCAGAAAGATCATTATTTTTTAATTTTATGCATAGTGATAATTATTGCTGATTATTGTATCAATCACTACTTTTTGTGATGGTGATGGTGATGGTTTAGGAATTTTCAGATTGGTATTCATATTTTTACTTTTTATGTCAATCTATAATTTGAAATTGATGATGAAAAAAATGTGTTCATTTTTTATGACGTGGCCTATTATCATTTATGCCTCTCTGAAGCAGGTCGGCGATCCGATCCGAGACCCAGACATAAAAGATGTTACAAAAAAGAATATATTTGATAAATTACTTTTTTCAGATAAACTAAAGAAAAAAGTAGAACTTGAAACTTAAAATAGAAGTGACAGAAATAACGTACAGCTCAGCTGAACCTCATCTAGATTAAACACAGTGGTAGTTGTGGATAAAGTAGGGTTTATGTATACTCATAATTCTGGTCCAAATGAGACCATTTTTCAAATTAAACTACAACTTCGAATTCTCTATGTTTGAATGTGTGAATTATTAGTGTTGAATTGTGGAATAATCTCAATTTCCCGTCTACAGTTTGACTTGTTATCACTTTTGAACTTTCAAAGGTAGGGTTTTATTTTGATAAAGGGGGTGATTTTGAGCAAAACTGTGTGTATGTACCTAAATCTACCACTTCTCCAAATTGCGCTGCGCACTATAGCAGTAGTCCAGTAAATAGTTTCAATTTTTTGCCATGAAGTTTTGTTTCGCGCTATAATGTTTTCCCCGAAAACCTTGTACTGTTCAAAGTAGATTTTTATCTAGTTATGTACAATCAATCAACACTGCTGCCCCTAATTACAGACAAGAAAACTTAAAAAAAAGTTGAAGTGTTATTTTCTAGGAACAAAGTTATGCAAAAAGTTACTCGGGCTTTTTCGTCCAACAGTCTTGGAAAAGATCACAGTACATATGTACAGTTTTAACATTTAAAAAATTTTGGCTTTGTCTGGGAAACTAAATATTATTTTTTTAGACTTCACTCGTCTTAAGAAACGCAAAAATTAGCGGTTTTTTTTCAATGATTAAAAATTTTTCGTCGAAAATCATCTGATTGCTTGAATAAACTATTTTTGTTTTTATGGCAGCCAGAAAAAACGCTTAAAAGTTCTGAATTCTAACGATTTCAAAAAGAAGAGATCGTTATTGAAATCGAACCTCAAGATTCGTGCAATTTTGCCTTATCGAACTTTGCTCAGATGATATACATTTTATTTGCAAAGAAAATAAATTTTGCTATGTTAATTTTTAATTGTTTATGCTGCCCCCTGTGCACATAGTTTCTTGTTGCAGTAGACTCCGTGTGCAACAGAGCTTTTGCCGTCTCTGAACAACTTAATGCAGTTCAAATTTGCTGCATGATGAAATTTGATAAAACGGAAATATGCTCTGCAAGCAAATAATGCTGGGGCTATCAAATATTAAGCCACACGAAGTCTTTGTACCTATGTCACTATTAGGCATTGTTCAATTTCTTCCTGTATATAGAGAAATTTAACGATAATCGAATGTCATATCTGAACTGAATATGATGAATACTCAAAATCTGATAGAACCCATTACGAAAGTGTTGACCTAATTTCACTACAAGTAACGCTCTAATTTTGACAGAATCTTTTTGACTTAATTCGAAGTTATTCATTATTGTCAGTTTGGAAGCGTTTCGTTCAAAGGTCTTCAACGTCACTTAATATGCAAACAAATTGTTTATCTTAAAATTCGATGCAAGTCCTCAAATTTTGTTTTGAAGTCGCTGTTGAGTTTCTATTTGGTCCAGCTATTCATTCTTAGTCATCGAATGTTGCGATGAACATTGTGTAATACTCCCCCCGGACGATGCAATCAAAGAACTTGTCAAATAATCTTGTTTATTCTACCAGCTGATTAGTTTTCGAGATAGAACTCATTATGTAAACACGTCGGAAACCTCTAACTAAAACTAAATTTGTTCCACTTTGTTTTAGTACGTAGTTCTTTCGGGATTTTGGAACGATTGTGCGAAAGTTAACTTGTCCTTCAACGCTAAACTTGAATGGAAACCAAATTTATTAACTAATATTGGATTTGTTTGTTCTAGATCTTGGTCGCCTGGCAAAACATCAACCGAAACCCAACATTCGAAACCCTTCATTCGTCATTTGGTAATCGTTGGACCAAACTAACCAGTAGTACTCTATAGTAATAACTAAGATTTGGTTATTACAAATTGACTTATAACTAGTTATAACTAGAACCAGAATAGTACATAGCAATGGACGCAGTAACAGGTGCTCTGAACAAGGAATGGGAGAACGGACTCTGCAGCTGTTTTGGGGATTTCAAGCTGTGCTGTGTAACATTTATCCTTCCCTGTTACACTGCTGGCAAGATAGGAGACAAGGTTCCAGGTCTGTCCTGCATCACTGCTGGTCTTCTCTTCCTGATTCCAGTGGTCAACCTCATCATAGCGTTCAAACTTAGAACGGGGGTGAGTTCAGTCTATCTATCTACCTATTCAGGTTTTAGTTTCAGCCAAGTTATGATTGACAGACACATTTTAAAAAACATTTTAGCGCGGTTTTCGAAAGCAAATGTTTTATTGCGTCATCCCAGTTATAATTGCCAGAATTAAGGAAATGATGGAACTATTTCCAAAAGCGATTGTTTTCATCGCCTCTAACATAGTGTCTTGCGAGAAATTGTGCTGCTGGTGCATTTTGGGCTATTTACAAGGGTGGGTTCATAGTATAACAGTTTGTATCTGGAATCCGTTATTCTTACAAGATCTTCGAACGAAAGCCTCGAAATTTTCGAAATTTTGATCCGATTCTGAAACACGACTAATGGATACAGCCTGTTGTATATTCTTTGATACTTTCTATATGTCAAAGTTTTTAATCAATATTTTTTTCTTGTTTAAACAAGCAGAGAATTGTCATTACTACTAATAATAAATGCATCAACATTCCAATTGCAGCACATTGAACACATTTAACGAGTTTTTTTAAAAAAAAATCAACACAATGAAGCCTCCACTTTGTCCAAATTTTCATTCTCGCTCATTCGGTTGAACTTTTTTTCCATGAATGTTTAAGTTTTTTTTAAGTCTTTCAAACCCATTAAATGTTGAGAAATGACAGAAAAGGAAGAAAAATTGAACTGGGCAGTAAAACTCAACTTCAGTGCTAGCTAGAGCAGGTTACCATAAATTATGCAGCGGGAATCCATTTAAAGTTACTCGTATGAACGGTACTTATGAAGCCATATGCTATAGAAAGTGAATTTAGTTTACGAAATAGAGCAAAACTAATCAAAAGGGACAAATTTCTGCGGTCTGAGCCAGCCTGGTTCTGTTCGCTTTTAATATTATTCAGCGCATTATTATGTAAGGTTTTTGCGCCCATTTTTTTAATTTTTTCCTTCATTTCCTTTTTCTTAATTGACAACGTTAGTGTTTTATTGGCAGTAATCTGTGTATTGACAAAATTAAGTAGCCAGTTTTCTAGATTCGGCAAAATACATTTTCTGAATTTACTTGATTTAATCTTTTCAAGAATTACCTATGAAATGGGTGTTTTGCTCAGGAAAATTCCATTTTTAGCATAGACTAACAAATGTATTTTGAGCTTTTAACTTATAGATTATTCTTTGCACATAAGAACTGTTAGTGTACGGGTTGCAAAGTTGATTAGAGATAAAGCCGAGTTGATATGAAGCTTGAAACTAGTCAAGGAACCATTGAAAACAGTTCTCTGATCGCTGCATGTATTCTCATTGCCAGGATGAGTTGTTCGCTCAATTGTTTGCTATTTTTTCTTATTCGCTATTTTTTCGTTTTAAGCCTTGCTTAAGGCGAATAAATATGAAATGTTGCCGTTATTAAGCAGCTTTCAAAATAGTAATTCAGTTAAACTGCCCGCATTTTTTCATATAAAATAATTCGATTTGATTGACCGTCTTAAGGTTAACTTTGCCATTATGATCACGTTGAGAACCTGATGTACTTCGTTTAAATTTGTTGTTAAGTATAATGATTTTCATTGAAACCGGGTCTAAAATTGTAAGATGTTCTTTGATAGTATATTAGGTCGTGTATGATTTTTATGATTTCTTAAGAGTCATACACATGTCATTTCCTGGAGATCATACTAGAAAAACAGTCTAATTTTCATTTTCGAAAAATTTCGAAATCACACAAGGTTATATATGGGTAATTAGAACTGATGTCGTTGGAAAACTTCAAACGCCTGAGATTCTGATTTGCGCTTAGAGATCAAATTAATGCCACGGCAAACAAAACACCCCGTTTTGCTCAATACAGTGATTTGAATTCACTTGACTGCAGTTTAATTGCTCCCGAATGAGAAGCTATTATTGTAAACGTGTGTGTCTTTGTTATGCAAATTTTCCGCCATTTTGCGTTTTTCTTCTAGAATCATCTTTGACTTCTCAAGTGACTTTTTCCCGCATTTCTTCTGTATTTTGAGTTTCTATTGCTCTCATTCCGAAATAAATTTTGTTGTTCAAACAAAACCGACTGTTAAAGAATGGATGACTAGGCTCTGATAGCTGAGTGGTAAGTATCTCCGTCGAGGTGACGGAATCGGACTCAGGAGGTTTGGGTTGGAATCCTAACGTCGGCTGATGTTTTTGCACCCCTAAAAATTTATCTTGGCTCTAGCCCCTGAATTAAATTGCGCCGCCTGTCATTCGAGAGCAATTTTTTGACGTTAGTCGGTTTATGTTTTTTTTAGTTTGTGCATATACATAGTTTGGTTGATACCAAAGTAAGAGACTTCAACGTGAATTTTATTACTTTTAATTACCAGTGGTTTTATAATCCAGCCGATACAAGGTTCCTCGAGTCTTCCTGACACAACCTCTGGGTAGTTTTGTTTTTAGGTTTTTCAACGAAGTTACTATAATAGCTTAAAATGTTGTTTGTGACGAAGAGCGATTAAGGATGCCAATTCGTAACACCTCTTCAAGTGTTGTAATCGATTGTTGAAATTTCTACTAAAATGTTAGAATTTTTGAAAAACCAGCGACTATAAAATCGTTTGAAAACGATTGCTCGGATTTAATCGTTTAGTTAGAAATTATCAGATTTTTGCAATGCGCATTGGATAAAAAATATTGCGGAATTGTTTTGAATCGTATAAAGTTCTTACTCTGAAACCTCTAGTTTTTGTCACAACTGAAACTCTATTTATTAGATCTTTTTGTTGAAATCTAGAATTGTAATATGAGTAAAAAATTGCTAAAATTTTTAAATTTTGCATGCGTGAAATTATGCTGGAAGTTTGGCGAGACAAGCAAGAAAAATAGGAGGGTTTATAGGAAATATCTAAATTCGACAGCTTCACCAGTCTTAATCGGAGGAATATCTCGCAAAATCTCGAAAGGATTGGAAGCCTAACAAAATTGAACACTTACGATTTGTGCCATGTATTCATTGAAAATGTTAAAAATGTTGTTATCGTTGTTAACTTTGCATTTGCATAGAGGTTTTTTTCGCATGTATCAGTCTAATCCTAACTATTGAACAAATCTTCCTATTTAAAAACAACTTTACTGCCGTTATATGTGACTAAGGTGAAAGTCCGATGTTAGTTTACCGAGCTCAGCTCATTTATTTATTTGCTCGCTGCATCAAAAATTTCAGTCTGTTATCTTGCAAGATAAGCGTCCGGATCCGACATCTTGCAAGATAAACGTTATTTGCAAGAGTCTTGCAAGATCTTACAAGATAACCGTTGGAGTTCGTCTGGGGTTTAGACCAGTTAGGCTCAAAAGCTAAGAGTTCCTGGCTCGGATCCAGTACTGCTACTTTTTTTTACAACAGCTGCGTCTATTTTGACGATAAGCATCAAATATTGAGTTATGATACATCAGATATCTAAAAATCATGTTTCAGATCAAAACGGTGAAGATGATAAATGAGGGCACATTGGCAACTTGTTTCTACTCTCTCTGTTGTGGATGCTGCGCCCTAATTCAGGAGGCAAGGGAACTGGGGGTGGAGGTACCCATGGCAAGATCGTAAACCCTCAACAGTGGTCATAGCCAGTAAACAAGAACAACAATTATACAAAAAAGTAAACAACTCAAAGAAAACATTGTTCAGTTAAAATTAACGAGATGCTACTTTTAGTACACAAAATAATGTTTGCAAGGATAGGATGTAATTTGATAGGTGGGAAGATCTATTGTATTTTTAAGGACAGGAGTATGTACGTGTGTTGACGAGTTTTTAACGACAACAAAAATCAACAAATACAATTATTTTTTTTTTGGTTTATTTAATTGATGCTTAATTCGCAAATGTAATTCGCTGTTTTTCAACATTTTCATCAGAAAAAATTAGTCTTTAAACCAAATTTGCTTCATTGATTAGCATTCGGAGATAAATTTGTTAGTGGTTGAAGAAATTGCAAAGTTTTAAAACTTTCTGATGAAATTTTTGTTACTTAATTTATGGAGTGATCTTGAACAAGTGTTTCGTCGAATGCTGCTGATCTTTTTATACAATAAGTCTAATTCCTTCATCGTTGTTTGCTTGAATAGTCAAGAATACCTAGTTATAAATTATAATTAATAACAGTTATCAAATTGAAACTACAGTGCAGTTTGATTGGATCGATCATTGGAGCTTAAAATTGGTGGATGGGTTGTTCCCATATATGGTTGTGGGTTATTATGTTTGCAATGTTTGCATCTTTTCAGTTTGTCTTGGCTTCTATTTCAATTAAATTAATTCTCAGACATCTTTATTTGCGTCGTGCTTTAGAACTATGTTGAACGTACAAACGAAAGTAAATTGCATTGAAGATAAAATCAAGACAAAAGAAGTTTTACTTGTTTTGAGCGTGATTATGACTAGAACGAAGAAACTCTTAATCACAAAAAGGGGGTGAAATATTTGGAAAACTACAGACAAGGTGTTGTTAAGCTGTAAACACCTAGATTAAAAGGCACTGATACTGTTGCAGCACAGAAAACTTATAAGACAGTAAACTGTGCTCAACTGATCCTGGACTATACATTCAAATCAATAGCTTTTAGGCAAAAAATTTTGTGTTCACAGGTATTTCTTTGTCAAGCAAATCACTGTCGACGTAACAATGAAATCTGCACTGATATGCAATGCCATAAATAAAAATTTCTTGAGCAAATGATTTGCTACGTGAAAAAGGCCAAATTGTCAAATTAATACTTTCATTAAGACCTAATACTTTTGTCCAGTATGCAAAAAAATTTTCAATCAAATTAACCATAATCATCTGGTAGAATTTTTTTGTTTTCGCGGAACCTATTATGTTTCCCACCGAGAAACGGCTTAGTTTGGTGATGTTACTGATGTGCGATTTTTCTAACGAACGGATTAACAAAAATTCTCAAAATTGTTAGTGTTGATCCGCTGGACAACAACGACGACGACATCCGAACGCGTGCATATGGTATGGTCCCTATTACAAGGGTCTCTGAATTTTCTACCTAAATAAATATGCATTTTTGGGCCACAATTTCATAGAATATCAATTAAGTGAATTGTGTGGACGACCCATTTCTTGAAAGAATACTTAACGTACCAAAAAGCCCAAACATGGAATTAATATCCGGAAAAACTCAGAGTTGAGAGATTTAAAACAAAAATTAACTTTCAGAAGCAAGATGGTAAAACAGTTTAAAATTATACAAAACTTTATATTGTTGAAAAAACCTCAGAAAAAAATCTAGATTGTAAATTGTGAAACTGAACATTTAGCAAAAAATACAAGAGGTCTTACTATTTAGAATAATTGACAAACTGAATCAAACTGAAATCTATCTACTGAAAACTAAACTTGAAAAAATTGAAATAACTCAAACTGAATTTCTCCACGTTAGTTTTTAAGTGCACAGATATTGTGAATGATAAAATTTATCGAATATGTACAAAATCAGTTTTTCAAGTATTTCAAAAATTTAAAAGATTTAATGCCTAATTTGCCACACATCTTTAAATAAGGTATAGAGCTAGTATCAATAAAAGGCTTTTTTTGCTGAAATTGATAAAACAGTTCAACAGATTTCAAGTAAATGCCCAGTTGAGTTGAAGAGTCAGGTGAATTACTTGGAAAAAAATTTGAGATTATGGGATAAAAAAATAAACCATTATTTAGAAATGACATGAAATTTTGTTTGCCAATGACATCAAATCACATGTGTTCTGTGACTGTCAAGGCTGAAATTAACTGGAAAATCAAAAACACAGGGAAAATAAACTTCAGACAATATTTAGATGAAAAATTAAAAGCTTAGTCAAACGCTTTTGCTTTTATGCAAATATTTTTGTTCAGTGGTATTTCTTTGTCAATGCAAATCTTTGTCGATGTAACAATGAAATCCGCATTGATCTGCAGTGCCATAACTATAAATATTGTCTGCCATTGAGATCAAATCACATGTGTTCAGTGACTGTGAAGGTTAAAATTAACTGGAAAATCAAAAATTCAGAGAAAATAAGGTTTAGAGAATATTTAGATGAAAAGCATAAAGCTTAGTCAAACGTTTTTGGTATAGCAAAATCAATTTGTTTTGGATCAAGTTTTTCTAACACACTGGGCCCATAATCATCAAATGTATTTTGGAGTTTTTTGTCTTATTTCTGATGCTTTTTTAATATATAATTATAAGTTTCCAAAATATTGTAAAATTAGTGGAAAACGTTTACATTTTGCCAAAATTTCATATTGCTTTAGGCGTTTTCAAATGCTATCAGATTAATGGGCAAAGATAAATACACTAATATTTATGAAGATATTTTAAGTGGGTCCCTAAATTAAGTCTTGACCTATGAAAAACGCTGAACTGAAATAGGCAGTAAAAGACCGTTTTGGATTGAAATGGTTAAAGAGACAGTCGGTATTGAAAAAGACCGACGGGATTAAACAGTTAAAAAATGCTTCACTCAACGAGCTGTGCAATGTTGTTCGTCTCAATGTTTGTAGTGCTCGAAGTTTCATTCAAACGAAAAAAATGTTCTCTAAGTTTGTTCAACCCATGCCACTCTCTGTTTGCGATTCTCTTTAATTTTCATGCTGGAACTTTACTCATTTAACGTCGAGTAGAAGAAACTAGATCGAGTTATTTTTGAATTATGAGCTAAGCAAATAATTACTCACTATTCTTTTTTTCGCCTTGAAAGATTTTAAGAGCCTCTTCTATTGATAACGGATGGATATTGCATGCTTGGCAGAAAAATCCTATCATCCCTTTCTGTTTTAAATATTGATGTTTCTTTATTATGGAAAAGAAGTGGCGGAGCAATGCCACTCTAAGTTTGTTGTTTTCGAGAAAAAGATGTTACAAGTAGGCTTTATTTTTCTGAGGAGCAATTTCCAAAAATCATTAAGTTGCGTTCCACTAGCTGAAAGATCTGTAGCTGCTCCAGCAATTAGAGAAGCAGAAACGTCAGACAAAGACACATGTCTCGAATTAAACGAAAACTTATGAAAAACGCTGATATCGATCCTTAAACGGATCACAATTGCGTTTGAAAAGAACTTCGCTCGACTCTGAACAAGACTCCATGCTAATTCTTTTTCATTCATCTATGCTCAACTACGAGTTTGGACCATATAATTTCATTCAATGTTAACAAAACGCAGTTGATTTTTAAAATTCTTCATAAGTCGAGGTCTAGTCCAGGCCCATTAGCTTGCAATAAAATTATTTGGTCTCAAAATGAAAAATGCTTGCACCCACTGGCAGTCCTATAAATATTGGAAACGTTTTCCTTTTTTTAAAGAAAACTTTGATTTGATATATTGCTTAAAAAATACCTCAAATTCTTCCAATAATTTTTTTGTTTAGTTCCATGTAATGGAGTATCTTGATCAATGGTCAACTCATTGTTTTCCGATGGCTAACCAGATACCCATTAACTTAGGCCATTGCTGTTGAAATTGATGAAAAGGAACCTAATTAAGTATCTGCTCAAATTTATTTGAGCATCAGTTTCATTGAAAAGTTTTTCTTCCAATTGATTTTTCTTTTTCTTTTGCCAACTTCAATGCGTTGCAAAATCAGCTGTGTTTCATTGCTAATCCTAAAATTTATTGCTTCAAGTATTTAGCATTTTTTGAGTAGAACTAAAACTTATATTTCAAAACTTTTTTTTCCAATTTGAAAATCAGAACACATATTTGTTCTTTAAAGGTTCAGAAATGCTAAAGTTAAACTATTTTTACAATTAATTTTTGATGATTGCTTTACATATCATTTTGATAGCAATTTTGATAGCTATATTGTTAAATTATTGGAAAAAATTTGCTTTTTGCCAATTATTCATTCTATTCAAATTGTTTTTCCATGCTCCCAGTGAAAGGGCAAAGACTAAAAAGTTTTGCTCTTCGGATTTTGATGATATTTTAAATTTATCCCCAGTTCAAACCTTGACCTATTAAAGGATTTCGACAAGTTAACAAGACGAGGAGACCTATTTTGCTTTACTCAATGGGCTCTGCAACGCTGCTCGCATCAAATTGTGTAGCGCTGGAATTTTCATTCAAACAAAAGGTCATGCTCCAAATCAACTCAACCAATCATTCCACTCTCTGTTTGAGGTTCATCTTAATTTTCATGCTGAAATTTTACTCAATTAACGTCGAGTAAAAACCTGAATCGAGTTGTTGTCGAATTTTGAGTTGAAAAAAAATTATTTAACATTCTTTTTTGCCTCGAAATAAATCACCAGCCTCTTGATGCCTATTGCGCTTTCGGTGGAAACATTCTTTCCACTTTTAAAACTAGATTTTTTTTTATTTTGGAAAAAAATGGCAGAGCAATGCCACTCTAATTTAGTTGTTCTCGGGAAAAAATGTTGCAAGCAGGCTACTAGTTTTCCTTCAACCTAATAAAATCGCTTTTTCAGAAAAAAATTAACTGCCACAAGACAGTTGATTTTTCTGAATATCACTTTTGGAAATTCATTACGCAGCATTTCACTATCTTAGAGATCTGTTGTTGCTCCAGCACTTGGCGAAAAAAACGAAAAACATCAGACAAAGACATAACTCTAGAATTTTCAAAAAAAAACTACAAAAATATTTAAATCGATCCAATAACGGCCCCCTTTGCGCATGAAAAGAAGTTAGTTCGACTCTTAGAAATACTGCATGCTCAATTCATTATGTTCAACTATGCTCAACTATGATTTTGGACTATAAAACTTTATTCAATGTTAACCGACTACTGTTCGTTTTGAAAATTCTTCATAAGTCGAGGTCTAGTAACTAAGTTTTTGTTAGTTAATTTATGGTGTGATCTTGAACAAGTGTTTCGTCGAATGCTGCTGATCTTTTTATACAACAATTCTAATTCCTTCATCTTTGTTTGCTTGAATAGTCAAGAATACCTAGTTATTAAATATAGTTAATAACAGTTATCAATTTGAAATTACAGTGCAGTTTGATTGGATCGATCATTGGAGCTTAAACTTGGTGGATGGGTTGCTCCCATATATGATTGTGGGTTATCATTTTTGCAACGTCTGCATCTTTTCAGTTTGTCATGCTTAAAGAATGGTTCGCCTTTATCCAATATTTTTATTGTTTGATTCCATGCGATGGAGTATCTTATCGTCATCAGCAATGGTCAACTTATCGTTTTTGATGGCTAACCAAATATTCATTAACTTAAATATTTTTGGTGAAAGTGGTGATAATGAACCTATACAAAATCTGCTACAATCTATTTGAGCATTGTTGAATTATAAAAAGAGTTCAAAAAAAAAAATATTTTAATCGAACCTTGATCAGGCCACGCTTGCGTTTGAAATGGCGTTTACTCAACTCATCAAACGACTTCATGCTTCAGTCGTTTGGTACAACTATGTTGAAAGACAAATTTGGACCACATACTTTCAGTCAATGTTAACCAACCCCAGTAAATTTTTTAGACTTCTTCATAAGTTGAGGTCTAGTCCAGGAGTAGAACCTTCCTATACAGTTGATTGATCTCTATATTAAATACTATTTCATCAACCGGCAAATTTATAAATAATGCAAACTATTTTCAGTGTTTCTTAAGATTTGCAATCATGATAAAAATGTGCTTACTTTTTTTCATATAATTTCTTTCTGTTTAATTCAAGTCATGGAGTATCTTTGAACAATGGTCAGCTGATAGTTTTCCGTTGTTTAACCAAATACTCATTAACATAAGACGTTGGTGGTGATAAGGGACCATATTTATAATATGCTAGAACTAATTTGAACTGTGTTTTAATTCAAAAAAATCTCGGCTTTCATTCGTTTTCTTTTATTTCTTTTTGCCAACTATAATGTGTTGCACAATTAGCAGCTTCTCATTGCTTATCTTGAAATTTATTTGTTTTAGGTATTTACAATTTTCGAGTATAACGTAGTCTCTAAGTTGCTATGTTTTAGTTAAAATTTGCAATTTTGAATACCAAAGCATAGTTTGTTCTCAAAACGTCGTGCACCTTCGAAACATGATACTGCGACCGTTCAATTTTGTAGATCTATGCAGTTGAGATGCAAAACTGTCAAATTGTGCAAAACTGTCAAGTTCAGTTCAAATGTTAAATTACGCAAATTGAAAATAAAAAAGTAATGAAAAAAATATGAAACAGTTATTTGGAGTTTAATTTGATACATCGTGGATTTCGACTACTCTTTTGATTTGAAGTTTTTTTTAACCTGCTAGAATGGTAACGCTTGACTGTTCTTGCTTAAAAAATTGCAGCTCCAAAAATGACTGCTGTGTTATAGTTTGCCCTCCTCAGACCCAAACGTTTACAGCAGCAGCAAACGGAATATAGTTGGAGGCAAAATCTCACCAAAACGTGACTTTTACGTATTGGTTGAATCTGTTTTTGAGAGAAATGGCACAAACCAAACACATTCTTGTGGGGGAAGCTTGATCGCCGATAATTTGGTGTTGACAGCAGCTCATTGTATTAACGGTTCAGGTATGTTTTGATCAGACTTCATAAGTAATACAAAAACAAATGAAAATCAAAACAGCCATATAAATTCAAAAACAGTTTATTTTCATATAGCACAATTCAGAAGTTCTATAATTATTCTAGAATACAGCAACTAAAAACTTTCAAACAAGTCAGACAATGGCTCTTATCGTGTTGCTTTTGTCTACAATGCAAAGTTACAATAGCTCATCAATCGCAAGAACATTTTTGCACATTTCTATTAAGTGTAATATCAATAAAATTTTCATAAAATGCTTGAAAACAAAGAACATGTATGTTTCCATATAAGTCCTACAAATTATCTTAGTATGATCCTGCAATGATATGTAAAAGTCATATATGATCCTTTTATGGTTAGTATGAGCCATATAGGATATATGTGCGATTAATAATAACAACATTTGATCTTTGTATGTTTAGAATGAACCATTCATGATCCTCCGGTGGTCGCTAAGGTTCATAAATTTATTTTTTGTTATAGGTCTTATAAATCAAAACATTTATAAGACATTGGTTTCCTAACATTTTGTGCTCCAATTACAGCGCCAATAGAAAAATAGCACAAAAATGTTTCTCGACGACAGGAGTCAGCGAAAAATGCGGTGAATGTTGTGATTTACAGTTATAAAATCTGTCGTTACGTTTAGTTTTTGCATTTGAGTGACATCTGTTCACAATTATGTTTCGCATAATTTAGGAAAACTAAACTGTGCAGATGTGTTGATGTGCTTGGGATTGTTCCAATGTTGAACAATGAATATGCCTTTTTCTTAATTTATTATGTCTCAAAACTTCCAAAAATACTTTCTGAACTGCCTGATTGTACTAAATGTAATCAAAATGCTTGCACATCAATTTCTCGTTTCTGATTACTAAGAAAGTAATATTTTTATATTTGTTATTTAAGCAGAAAGAAGCGTTTTGACATTTTTCAAGTCTTGCGGTTTTTTTAAAAAAGTCCTTCGATCATGTGTTTACTAAGAACCAATTGTGATCTTAATATGGTTGCTAAGATTCCATAAAACAATATATGACTTATTATTTTTCCAGAAGATAACGACTCAGTATGAATCAGAGGTCACCCAATGAGATGGGACCTTCGCTTTTGTAAGTATTGTCTCACCCAACGAGTGGGGAGAACACAAATAATTTTCAAGAGTTCAATGAAGATTGAAAAGTGAAGAATTCTGAATTTTAGAGAGAAAAAGACAGAATGAAATAGAGAGCGATTAGGAAGAATGAAGAGTTCTTCAACAAAACAAACACTTCCTTATTTGAACTTTTAATGATCAAAAAGTTTGATAATTTTTGAATCAAAGTTTGATAACAAAGATTTGTATTATTTTAATCCTTCCTGGTTTAAAAAAACGAATCAGTATGATTACTATTTTTCTTTTAACTCTGGGAACTGATGATTTGTAATGAAATCGTTGCAACCCTGCTGATATATGATATAATCGAAGTATAAACGATATTAGCAGGATGCATAAAACATAACATTGTTTGTTTTAGATAATCTAGTGGAAAAATAGTGAAAAATTAGCAATTTTATGTTTACTTGAAGATCCCAACACTTACCTATTCTTTGCCCATTTTTTTAGTCCACTTGTAAATCTTAAATCATTTGCGTCATTTAGATTCTTTTACTTTGATCTCAAACGTAACATTTTTCCGCTTGAACAGACATCAATTTTTTGGGAACTTCAATTTTAGAGAGTTCAATCAATAGTTAACAATGTTTTTGACATTAGCATTATTTTGCTTTTTTCATCGTTTTTGTTAAAATTAACCCTCTTATTCTATTGATTGCAATAATTAGCAGATAAACTAGGGCACAAGGTGGGGTTTTCTTAAACCAAATACGATACTGCAGATCTTGAAACTAAAATTCATCCAGTAATTTTTAGCATAAGAATTGTCGCTAAATAGATTTGGCATATTCTGCAACACTTTAATAAAAAAAATTATATAGAATATTAAAATAAACAACTACTTTAAAAAATTTTCCTATGTTCTTAAGTTCAGTTTTAAATTGATCAATAATTAGTTATTAGTTTCCTCAAATTTGTGTCCACAAAAAGACGGTTGGTCTGGTCACATTGCAGTTTAAAATGTCATGAATGAAATGTTCATTTTAGTGCAAACTGCTTTCCAGGTGAGGAACTTCACAATATCCAAATCGACTGGAAAACTTATCTCAGCTAAAAATATTGTCAACCCTGGGTGGGTAGGTCTATACTTCACTTTGAACGAATTGAACCACTATTACACAAGTTTTGGTCTTTTGTACTGTTGTTATCTTTTCTTTAGCTTGATCCGCTTTCAGAGACAACGATTGATTTTCAAATGTTTATTTTGCTGTGTGTTCTTCAATAAACTTGTATGATTGTTAAAGAATAGCTTACAGAGGTGAGGTTTATACCCGCATTTATGATCAAAGCTAAGTGTGGCACAATGAAACTCATGTATGATAATGAATGAAAAGTTTTGACATTGAAAATCATGAAAAATCAAAGTCAGAGATATGAATTTTACAGCGATTATGAAAATGAACTCAATAAATTTGAATTAATTAACAAGGGGAAGGATTGGGGGGGGGGGGCTAAACGGTTACGGACCGTTTACACTCCGGCAAGCAACAACAAAACTTAGCAAATAAATTTATCAGAAGAACAAAATAATCGACATCAGAGTTTCAAAATTACTGCTTCAAAAGTTTCCGCTTGAGCGAGTTTTATGCATCATTTTGACATGATTGAAGGGGTATTTAATCATCCTCCGCGGCCAACAAAGAAGAAGAATCATTGTCAGTTTCAAACCATTTACCCAATCTCACTGCGGGACGTTGCACCATGCAAGTACTGGTCTAGAAGTTGAAGCTTCTTGCCACTCCATCTCTGCTCACATGTGCTTTGACGATCCGACCAATGGGCCAAATTCCTCGGGGTGTAAAATCTTTGTTGAGCTGCCATTTTGTTCGTCTGTTAAGTTCCGTTACAAACTCTTTGAGAAGACGAGACCAACAATGGTCCAACAGGGTCTGAGACTCATTGAAGTGTTTAATTGAAAACTGAGTTCTGCTGTTCGCCAGAGGTTTTAGGCAGAAGTGGCGTCTTCTCATCAGAAAATGATTCGGTGTTAATGGTTCCTCGTCGATCAAAAAGCGCCCAACATGCGTCAGTTGGCGTGAATTAAGAATTCCTTCTGCCTCCGCTACAACTGTATGGAAGACTGAAAATTTTAGTCAGCGGCTTCCGAGAACAACAAGTAGGCTTCTTTTAGCCGACTGGATAATCGTTCCCAAACCCCTTCGAAGTGCGGTGCCAGAGGTGGGTTGAACGTCCACTGGATGTTCTGTTGCGCCAGCTGGAGACGTATATAGTTGTTGTCTGGTTTGTAGTTTTCCTGAAAATTGATTTTCATTGCCTGGTTAGCTGCAACAAAGTTTTCCCTGTTGTCCTAACCAATGACAATAGGGTGTCCTCGTCTGGATGCAAAACGTCGAATAGTCCTCATCAGACAGTCGGTGGAGAGGTCCTCACAAACTTCCAAGTGTACTGCTCGTGTGACCAAGCATGTGGACTTGCAGACATAATTGAGTTCTGTCTGGGTTCTAAATCTTTCAATGTGATAAGGTCCCAACATGTCCATTCCAATATTCACTAATGGGTAGAGTTTGGAGTGCTCCAGAAAGCGAAAATTTGGTAGAGGAGCCATAATCGGTCTGACATTGTCTGCTCGCCAGGCTTTTTAACCTGCCCATGTCAATCATGATTTAGTCTTATTTTTCCCCCAAGAGTTTTTCTTGATGATTTTTTGTATTTGTAAAAAGCGATAAGACAAAGATAGCAACAGGCATCTCAAAATTTTCCACGAGAGTTGATTGTTGAGACTATTTTGAGACTATTAGGAATTTACAAAACTTTGAGCCCGAATTAAAACTATAGCACAAGCTGAAGCTTCTTGTTTATAATTTGTGTCTATTCATGGATCTGGCATCTGCTGAAAAAATAAAAATGTCTACATTAATTTTTAAACGGTCTTAGAAACAAAAGAGGTTGTTGTCTGAACGTTGCCCAATTAGTGGGAAAAGTTAAAAACCATATCAAGATATTGCTCTACGAGAAGGGTGACCTCGGGAGAAATTTGCTGACGATCCATTTTGCGTATCAATTTTTATCACATCCCTATGTATCTGAACTTGAAAATGTTATCATGAAGACGTTATAGTTTGCGACAGTGGTTAAATATCTGCAACCATTTTTTTGCATTTTCTTGTTTGTTTATTAGGTTATAAGTTCTTAATTAATCTTAACTATTCACTGAAAAAAAACTTAATTACTCGCAGTCAAATGCCTAGTGAAAAACTTAGTTAAAAGCTTAGTTAATCACTCACAGTCACTGATCTACAATCTGATCAAATAATGGTTTGATTATGCATGATTTGATTTCATTATTTGGTCTGATAGTAATTCATTGACTGCGGGTGATTAACTAAGATTTTGTTTACCGACCAAGATTTGATTAGATAAGAACTTATAATGTGATAAATAAACAAGAACCTTACCTTATGCTGAAAAATTTTCTTGTGGATGTTTAACCACTAATTATTTAGTTTGAGTTGAACAATCTAAAAACTTATAGGTAACTTGGAAAAAATGATCAAAACAAGACTGATTGATTTGTGAATATCCGTACGTCTTTTTCAGCATAATATTGTCACCATATTTTGTAATTATTTCGTATTACACTAAATTTTTTTCACAAATCATAGTAACATAGTAAATCAGCGCTGAAATATAGTATTTCTCACTCTGTATTTTTACTATGAACATATCATGATCATGTCACTTTTTACTATGAAAAGTGTAAAATCAATAGGTAAAAAACGAGCTCTGTTCAGTGTAAAAACAGCACTGAGTCCTTTTACTTAGCTTTAACTGTTCAGAATGGCCTTTCAGCCTTTTCTCTGATGCGAGCTCATATCATAGTAAAATTAATCGTTCCAGATAAAAAATACCTCAACTAAACTCTACTTAGAGAAAGAAACAAACTGCATAATAGTTAATTTTTGATTGGTTATTGAAACTAATATGCATGAAATAATTTATTCAATTGGAGTATTCGGAGTGTTTGCACGCAGTCTCACGTTAACTGACATGCCCTGTGGCATTTATTTGGTGCCGTGTGCTATGCCAACTAGCACTTGTCCTGCTGGATCGCCGTAAAAGAGGGCCGAGGGCCGATGAGACCTGCCATTTTTGAGAAGTTTATTGGCATACTCCGTTTATTGGCTTATTGGCACCCCCCATTTATTGGCTTATTGGCTGATAGAACGATCGGCTGTTTTTTCATTATTTTCTCACATAGCTACCTAAAAAAAGAAATTATTTCATAACAACCTGAAAAAAACTGAACATTTTTTGCAAAACCGGTAGTTTATTGCTTTTCAACTCTTTGACTCTTAAGTGATTCTGCACTGGTTTTGTCTGTTAATTACCGGCTTTTGTCTGCAAAAACCCTCAATTTTGCAAATTTCTCTAGTTTTTGGTTTTCAGTTATCATGTTTGTGCATCGTGCAAAAATTCGATTTTTTTTTCGAAAATTTCAAATTGTATTATGATTTTTACATTAACAAAGAGAGGAATCAAAACCGACTGTGCATGACAAATTCATGAAAAAAAAATGTTGTCTGAGGTTATTCTGTGAAGTCTTCGAGCAAAATACCCTTAGATTACTACGCAACAGTACTGATATAGCCTTTTACTATTGATATATCATGAATCAGTACTTGTTTACTATCACATTAGGGTCCGGGTTTGTAAATCAAAAACGTAAGCAATCAGACCGAAATAATCAAAACAGTTGCAATTGGCCTCGAGAAAACCGAAGTGGGAAAAATACCGAAAGAAGTTCTACCAAATGAAGTGTTGTATGAGTTTGCTGTCAATGAAACAAAGTCAGCTAAAGGTCTGCGCCTGCTTTCCGACACGACGAAAGAGATTTTCAGCTTCTCAAAGATTGTATATTTATAAATTATGCATTTAGTTTGCAACGCTAACCCGAGCTAATGCCAAGTCAACATCAGTACTGGGCAGTTCATATTACAATGCTAATATCATTATTGAATCAGAACATTGATCAGGTCATTTTTTAAAACAATCGTGGTAGAGTAGTACTTTTCATTCTGGGGCTAATGATTTGGTATAGCAAATCAAGTTATGTTAGTTAAAATTAATTTAGTTCATTTTCCTTCGCCATTTAATTTAATAATAATTTGAGTTCTTGTTTGAAGATCAAATCTTGAGTTTTCACGTTTTAACAATTTGTTTATATCCAGTGCCTGATAACTTTGTCTGTTCATGTTGTTCATGTCGTCTCGTGATCTTGAGTTGCCGCAATTGGAATTCAATTGTCGTGATCAAATTGTTGATCAATTTAGTTATTTTACTTTTATTTCATTCTGCTAATTTTCTTAATTCGAATTAGTGGTCTCTCTCTTAGACTAGATTTTGCTCCGCCAAAGCATTAAAGTGTATCAAACAATTTTGAGTCCTATTTCGCTAAGCGAAATACCAGTTTAATAATAGAACTAAATTTCGCTCCGCCAAATCTACGCATATTCTGTATTCAGAATATTGAATCGTTCAGCTACAAAACTAATAGTGAATTCGCCCCTAGAAACAACCAATTAATTTGGAATAGTAAATTGAATAATTCGGCACCGCGAATCAACCCAGATTACAGATTGCGAATCTGTATGACATGGCAAAGCCAGCTCGTGAATCTAGAAAGACACCATTGTCGATAGAGCCATTTTGGAAACGCCCGACATCGGACACACCAATCAGATGGGAGAAATGGCAGATTCAAGTAAAGCTTGCGATTCTCGCGCGCGAGATTTTCACACTGGACACGCTACTGCAACCGAAACCAACGATGGTACGATTGCCAGCCTAACCAAAGTACGAGATGCCAGTTGAAGATGCAACACATGAAACGGAGAGAGAGACCTTCAGATACGAAACAGCCAATTGAAGTTGCAATTGGACTTAGTATGTCAAAAGATATTAGAAGCGGGAGTACTATGCGGGGAACGACCATGGCATCTTTGTGATCAAAAATGTGTGTCTCTTTTGTACCTTCGGTACAGAGGGAAGACGCTTACTAACACAAAAATTCCCTCATGACAATATTTATGACTTGATTACACTCAAACTTTTGGAGATGATGGAGATAGATTTTATCCGCCCATTAAATATCAGATTCGATCGGTATGAATTCTTCTCACGGAAGCAGAAAAAGGGCGAAACGGTAGAACAATTCTACAGCATTGTGAAAGAATTGGCTGAAAATTACGATTTTGAAAATCGTGAGGAGGTGATCATCAGGGGTATTTTCATCACAAACATGTTGGATGATGATATTCAACGCGAACTTCTCCGCGACACAGTTGACCCCGAAAGAGCACTTAGTATTGCAGTTAATATGAAAATGGGCCATCAGAATCAGCAAAGAATATCATCAATTAACGGTGCAACTGGCAATACGGTTAATGTAATACAATCATTCAATCGATTTCGCGGCGCGAGTGAACGTGGAAATTAGTCAGGCAGAGTAGCAGCTAACCGTGCATCAGTTGGTCAATGTAGAGGTTGTGGTCAAGCTTGGACAACAACGCACCGCCAGGTTTGCCCTGCTTTGGGTAAGAAATGCAATCATTGAGGTTTTCTCAACTATTTCGCCAAGGTATGTCGGAAAAAACTTAATAATGTACGAAATTCACGTCAAAATAATCGTATTAACAATGTAGAAACTGCCGAAACTACAGATCAAAATACAAGTCAGGAAAATCAAAACGTCAATTATATTAATTATAACGAACAATTTATTTCTGACTATGATTCCTCGGACGACAATTACGTTGCGACAGTAGAAATGTTAGATCACCGTCAATAGCGTTGCAAAATACGACAATAACGATCGGCAACACAGATTGTCACTTGCTCCTCGGTTCCGGTAGCGGTTGTACGATCATCAATATGTCGCTTGCCAGAGAAATAATGTATAACTGTGCGCAATCACAATGGTCGGAGAAAAAGCCACTAGAATTAAAGTCTTTTTCTAATGAAATTGTCGAAACTCTAGGCACTTTAAAAACGCCAGTTCGGTGTAATGATTGGAAAATTCTGAAAGCAAAAATCACGGTCGTAGCTGATGGTTTCCGACCAACTCTCGGACGAGACCTTTCCGATAAATTAGGCATAACAATATCACAAAAACCTTGCCCGAATACGGAAGTCAATAATATAGAACCACCTTATGCAATTAAGAAATCCTCTGCAAAGGAATTTCCAGAATTAATCTCCCGAATAGGAAAATCAAAACAACACACGGTCAACTCAAAATTCCACTAAAATTATCGAGTTACACATCAAAAAGGAAGAAATGTGCCAATTCATCTCCAACCAAAAATGAAAATCGAACTTGAAAAATTGCTAAACGAAGGACATATTGACAAACTAACTAATTGCCCTGATCAATTTTTTGTTTCTCCAATAGTCATTACGGTCAAAAAAGATCAATCAATCAAAATAACATTAAGTTCCAAAATCCTGATTAAAGATATTCACAAAAACAAGTATCAATTGCCGAATATAGACTCGCCAATTCAAACGATTTCAAAAACACTGTCAACCGCGCCGCAAGAGACGGCTTATTTTAGGACTCTTGATTTGCAGTACGCATACAGCCAACTCAATTTACACAGTGATACGGCCCGCCATTGCAACTTCAACCTCGTAAGCGGAGATATGACCGGCATATATCGTTTTAAAACTGGATTTTACGGCCTTACGGATATGCCGGCTGAATTTCAAAAAGCAATCGGTTGTAATCTTGCAGGTCTGGATGATACTTTCTGTTTTTTGGACGATATATTAAAAGTGAGCAGAGGAGGCATAGAAAAACATCTCGATTTAGTACGAAAATGTCTGATAAAATTAGATCAAGAAAAAATCTGCGAATAAATCTTGCAAAATGTCATTTCGTAAAAGATCAAATCGAATGGCTCGGACATAGTATTACACAAACAGGTATGACACCATTGTCAAATAAAACAGATGCAATCGAAAAATTACCAGCACCTTCCAATCTCAAAAAACTCAGATCCTTTATGGGCTCAGTTCATCACTTAGGAAAATTCATTCCAAATTTGTCGCAATTATGTTACCCACTTCGACCTCTGCTTAAGAAAAATACAAAATTTATTTGGACGCATGAACATGAAAAACAACTCTTATTAATTAAAGAGAAGATTGCAGAAACATCCGAAAATAAGCATTTCAACACGGACTTAGAAAAACTTATAAAACGCGACGCTTCATGTAATGGTTTGGGGTGTGCATTAGAACAACGAACCCCAAATGGTTTGCATAATGTGGCATTCGCATCGCAATTTTTGAATTCTGTGGATGACAGATATAGCATTAATGAACTCGAATTGTTGGGTGTTGTCTGGTCCGTTGAACATTTTAAATATTATTTATACGGCAAACCATTTACCGCAATAACTGACCATAGGGCTCTTCTTTCAATCATGAGAGAAATAGAGCTAACAAATCCTATAATAGTCGATTGAAACGTTGGGTAGATCGACTACTGCCATTTGATTTTACAATTGATCATCTCGCTGGCTCAAAAATGGGATTAGTAGACTATATCTCTCGCGAGCCGCAACAAAAAGCTGTTAATATATCTGCATATGACGAGCAATTTATTGTAGCAAAATTGCACGTGATTAAACGCAGTGCGAAACGCTTCTTATTATATGGGGAACATTACGTCAATTTCGCAGCGCAAAATCCGCTCACAAAACAAGCCTCAAATACTCTAAATTCCACTAACAAATTATGCAGTGAATTTGCACCGCGAAATCCAGAACATTCTTCAATTACGGCAAGTGATAACTCAATTAACAAATTAACACCAAATAACTCAAATTCTGATATCCAAATCGAGACAGCTAACATTTCTCACTCGCTTTTTGCCTTAAATCGCCCTACCGATCAGTTGCTATCTCAATTGAAAAATTTTCAACTAATTGCCAATAAATATAAAACAGTCTACATGATGTCACACTCGAACTCAGATGAAGAAACTTTAAAGCAAGTCAAACAATCGACGCCTTCCAAACTGAGATTTGCGGACAAGGCAGGACATTGACAGCTCCTGTGGTACCAGCAACGCCAGTCACACTAATACAGATACAACAACAGTAACGTCACCCTCAGTAGACGACCTCTACTTAGATTCATTTAACTTCGCCCTTTCGAAGATCTTTTCTAGCACGCTAATGGCCAGCCTCACCACCAAATATGCGATTTTTAAAGGAGGTACGGGACTGCATCTTAACTGAAAATGAAGATCGCTGCAAACAAATATCGCCGTACATGCACTCATTCTGGAAAGATCTTCATGTCAAGAATTGATGTGTATGCATCGACGACAGGATAGCTCTCCCTCATGCAATCAAAGATGCATACGTCGAAACTATTCATGCCACCCACCCTGGAACATGGGGGGTGACAGATATGGCAACCCATGCATGGTGGCAGTATGTGCACAGGGACATAATCACAAAGACGGCAAAGTGCAATCCCTGTGTAAAAATTGGTAAAAATTTAAAATCTATTATTCCTGCTAATAAATGGGCAGCATTAAAGTTATGCAAAGCTCCAAATGAAGAAATTCAAGTTGATTTTGTAGGACCAATTTATAATGAAAAAAATCAAGAGATTTACTTTCTGGCATGTATAGATCGATTTTCAAAATTTCCAACAGCAGAAGTATTTGATAGAGCTAATGCAGATAATATTTTGAAATTCTTTCAAGAGTGTGTTTTGCTACACAAAATACCCCGTTCAATTAGACTAGATCAAGCTCGATGCCATACGGGACATCAAATAAAGCATTTTGTAGTCAAAATAATCTACAGTTAATTGAATCGCCAATACACGACCACAGAGCAATTGGTTGTTGAGAGGCTAATACAAACAATCAGGAACCGCCTAGCTTGTATTAAAACGGAGGCGCGAAATCAATTTAATGTGAAAGCTTCAATAAATTCAATTATTTACCAGCTACGAATATGCCGTCAAAAGACTCTTAATATATCACCTTTTGAAGCACATTTGGCTAGAAAGGCTAATACTCCATTAAGTAATATATCGACGAAACCTGACCCACGTAGTCTGACATATTAAAAAATTTTAAATATATATTTAGATTTGGAGATATTCAGATGGGAGGAACTAATTTCCGAAGAAAACTGGGACAACGAGGAAAGGAGTGACACAGAACTCGAATTAAACAGAGATAGATTGAGCAAGGACGCAGGAAAAGGGAAAAATGAGGACCCAAACAAAGAATCCAGAGTGATCCCTCAACTTGAAGTCGGACTGTAGGTGCCGCGAACTGAAGCCTCCCTAGAATTCAAGCTCGCCAAAAAGAGACCAAGAACGAAACGCTCCAAGAAAAGCTTGGACGGGCTATATGATGTGTTAGCACACGGTTCTTCGGTGGTGAAGACAGATAAGTTTACATCAGTGATAAAGGAGCCTGGAAAAAGAGATGTGACCATTCGTAATTCAGATTTGGCTAAATTTGGCACAAAGGCCGAACGCCAAACGGAATTACAAGTGTATGTGAATCGACGACCGAAAACACTAACGGGAAAGATTACTGAAGATCTTATTAGTCATCATGCAAAAGTGTCCAGATAAATATGGGAAGGAGACAAACAAATGAAACATCGGAAAATAGCGGACGATATCAGTGCGGTCTCCTTGATACTTTCAAATGTAACTCGAGCTCTTCGAGTACGAATGCCCACAAAACCAAAACAAACGGTTATAACAGCGCCACCAAAGCCACCAGCAGAAGTAAGATTGTCGCGGTCCCAATGGATTTGCCGTCGTCATCCATTGAAATCGCGGAGCCCCTAGTAGACGGAAACGGAAGGCTGCTACCAAGGCTTCAGCGGCACTGAAACCGTCAAAAAGACAACGTTCAACGCCTTCAGTAACTGCGTCAGACGAATCAATTTCGTCTGTGCAAAATTGTCCATCCACAGCTTCAAGTTTCAGTGCACCCTCACGAAACAGAAGCAGACAATTTAATAAGCAAACACAGATTAAAAACAGGTCTATCATTTCAGCTATAAAGACGGCCGCAGCTCAAAGTCAGCACAACGAATCAGATTTTACAGTCGGCCCATGCTCCCCTGCACAGTCTTACCCCACACAGTACTATATTTCGCATAACTACGAGGGACCAGAAGCATCAATGACGGTCGGCGAGGTGGAAAGATTTTATGAGAGCGACAGTGATTAAAACTTGCCGAACGTTAAACTGCTTTGACTAAAACTTTCTGAAATGAAAACATTATAGTAGTAATTATAGTAACTAGTACATATGTTATTAATTTTATGATAAATAACTTCGTCATTTATTTTGTCAGGGGGGAAATGTGGTACAGTAGTTCATTTCATTCTGGGGCTAATGATTTGGTATAGCAAATCAAGTTATATTAGTTAAATTTAATTTAGTTCATTTTCCTTCGCCATTTAATTTAATCATAATTTGAGTTCTTGTTTGAGGATCAAATCTTGAGTTTTCACGTTTTAACAATTTGTTTATACCCTGTGCCTGAGAACTTTGTCTGTTCATGTTGTTCATGTTGTTCATGTCGTCTGGTGATCTTGGGTTGCCGCAATTGGAATTCAATTGTCGTGATCAAATTGTTGATCAATTTAGTTATTTTACTTTTATTTCATTCTGCTAATTTTCTTAATTCGAATTAGTGGTCTCTCTCTTAGACTAGATTTTGCTCCGCCAAAGCATTAAAGTGT
The DNA here is from genome assembly GCF_964194025.1 of Convolutriloba macropyga. NCBI lineage: Eukaryota > Metazoa > Xenacoelomorpha > Acoela > Convolutidae > Convolutriloba > Convolutriloba macropyga. Next base: position 1,003,304 of record NC_134482.1, on the reverse strand, counting down.
ATCAAACAATTTTGAGTCCTATTTCGCTAAGCGAAATACCAGTTTAATAATAGAACTAAATTTCGCTCCGCCAAATCTACGCATATTCTGTATTCAGAATATTGAATCGTTCAGCTACAAAATTATTAGTGAATTCGCCCCTAGAAACAACCAATTAATTTGGAATAGTAAATTGAATAATTCGGCACAGCTAATCAACCCAGATTACAGATTGCGAATCTGTATGACAACAATTTATAAATTTTAAAACAATTCGTAGCCAAGACGCGGCAACTGCTCGGGAATTTCATAATCAATTTCTTACAGCCCAATCAACGCAAAATTAGCCCAAAATAATCTCTATTAGATCAGGAAACTGTCAAAAGTAGACAAAAAGTCTTCAAAAATGGCTGGGAAATCGTTAGAAATGATAGTGAAATCAGCATAAAAGTTTCACTGGAATTTTTCACTCGAAGATAATCCTGTTTTGAGCATCCCCAGGTTGAGATCCAGACCCAAATTGAGCTATGATCAGATTTTGCAGACTGAATTGACCTCTGATCAGACTTTCCAGACCAAAATGTCCTCTGATCAAACTTTCCAGACAAAATGACCTCTGATCAGACTTTCCAGACCAAAATGACATCTGATCAGACTTTCCAGACAAAATGACCTCTGATCAGACTTTCCATTCCAAGATAATGTCTGATCAGACGGTACAAAGACTATGGTGCAGACTATAGTGCGCTTATGATCAGACTTAAATTCAGACCACTGTCGAGACTGTAAACAGACTATGATCAGACTTTTCAGAGCGAAGTGACTTTCTGATCAGACTTTGCAGACCGAAGTGATCTGTGATCAGAGACTATACTTAAACGCGCACGAGACTTTAAGTATCGTTATAATATATGCATTTCAATAAAAATTCATGTCTCCAGCAGAAAATTCAATGAAGTCAATTCAAAATAAAAGTGTTTTTGTGAAATGAAAGATTTACAGAAATTTTTAAATTGAATACTTTGCATGCCTTTTCTTAAGTTTGATAGTTATTTATAACACACGTCTGAATCTACATTTGATATTCCTTTGGTATAAGGGGACTGATGACTTGGTAGCGGTTGGGCTATTTTGTCCTGATCGTACTGATCAAAGGCAAGGGACTACAAATGAGTCTCTGGTCAAAACAGATTTTTTTCTGTCTCCAGGCAGAACCATTATCACCCACTCATTAGAAAAAAAGCAAAAAAATGCACAAACTCAAGTGCGCTCGAAATGGCTTCCGATCAGACTCAAGTGCGCTCGAGCCCGTCTTCTGGTCAGATTTTCCAGAACGAAGTAACTTCTGATCAGAGCATCCAGACCGAAGTGACCTCTGATCAGACCTAAATCAGACCATGGCCCAGACTATTTTGCGCTCGAACGGTTGTCCAGACCCTGTAATTTTGGTCTGGGAAGACACCGGTGTGCGATAGAGTGGGTCTGATTATACCTCAATTTGGGTTTGGACCTCAACCTGGGCAGTTTGCAATTGTTAGCAAGTCTTCACTAAGATTTGAAAGAACTTTAGGACATTTCTGTTGTTTTACCCAGTAAAGAAAACAGAATAAGAGTTTGACTTACACAATGCTGATGTAGACTAGAGATACAGATATAGAGACCACTCCGGGGTCTGATTGACAGTATAGAAAGAGAGCCGAGCAGCAGACAAAATCAAGAAATGAGCAAGTTAAGTTAAAAAAAACTGAGAAAATGGACTGTGCCTAAAGAGCAAAAAATGTTCCTGTACTATGAAGGGATCTAACAGAATAATTTTTGATTAAAGGAAGGCAAGATGGCGTGTGTTGGCGACAGTGGGGGCCTTCTTATCAAAATAAAGGACAACAACGAAGCAGAATGTCTATATGGCGTCATCAGTTATGCATCACACAATTGTACAAGAGGTGTTACTGTGTTCACACGAGTGCCAAGTTACAATAAAGGATGGATCTCACAGTATACAATCGGTTCAATAATAGATACCAGAGACATTTATTCTTAGCAGAAAACACATTATTGCATGTTAATTTCTGGATCTTTTCCGTTTGTGCCTCCCAGTACGTTATGCTCCCCCAGTTACAGAGCACGTGCCATTAAATAGTAAATCGTCATGTGAAAAATATGGCACGTGCGTCTGGGGGGTGCAAATAATCGGCACCCACTAAGCTGGGGGGGGGGGACAAACGGAACAGATCCAACTCTGCAAATTTATTATGGCATATTAATTTCAAAGGGACACATTTAACATGTTTAACACTTTCGGTTTTGAAAAATGGCAGATTTTTAGCAGTACCAGAGAGAAATTTAGGTCTTGTCCAAGAGACTAGCGAACTCTGTAATGGTATCTAACCGTATAATGTCATTTCTAAACAGACGGTCTGATCCGTATCTTTTTCCACCCCTATCGTTTAAACCCCCTATAAATTTTTCCCCGAATTTTTAACTCCGGTATTATTTAACCCCTAAATTGTTTTATCCCTAATTTCAAAATTCCAATTATTGAGGCCAATAAGAACTAAATCAATTTTACTGATTGTCATTAGTGGAGACTTAAATTGGGGAGATATGACTCATGTGAAAAAAAACATTTTTTTAGCTCGAATTAACCACAGCAGGAAAACGAAAAAAACTTGCATTCATAACTGCGCGGAACTGATATTAATTTGACGGTCAGTCCGGGAGCTTAATGAATATATAGAAAACTAGCTGAATTAGTGAAGAAATAAGCATAATAATCGATTAAAAATCTCAGAGAGGACGGAATTAGCGCAAAAAGTTAAGAAACAAATGGCCTGAGAGAAGAGGGTAAAAAAGGAAAATAATTAAAGATTTGATTGAAAATTTAACGTTCACATCAGACTTAGCCACCATATTGTTATCAGTAAACCAAATTCTCTCAATTCAGTTTGTGCTGCCTTTCTAAGCCCATTTTCAGACCACTATCTCAAGATCTAAGAAAGAGTATGCCAACAGTGTCAATGCATGGATTCGCGGACCTGTATTTTGATATTCTGATATTTTCAAAGAGTTTTTGCGGTTCGACAGATTGAGCGTAGCGTAATTTTTAGTGATCACTTCTTTTAGTGAATAGAAGTTGATCATTGTTGAATTTGGTCTGGCCGACGTCAAATGGATATCATTAAATTCAGTTCAGTCTTATCATAAGCAGATTCTAGTCGGCAGCAGCTGCAGCGATAGGGCCTAATTTAGTCCTCTTGATAAGAATTGATAAGAAGATAACAACAACACAGTTATAGTTCAAACTAAAACTGTGTTGTTCAAGTATCAATGCCTTGTTTTGACAATTTTGCGGGTATGTCGAAAGTAGAGCTAAAAAAGAGAAATTTGGACTATCAATATTGCATTTAACTGGTAAAGCTGCATATCTAATATTTTTCTGAAAGTTCTCTCCTCATTATCACTTGAGCGCTCAATTATTCATTTAGAGATTAAGTCCGTGTACCGAGTCGACATTTGATAGAAGGTTTTCAAAATTGTTTCAATCACTGATACATGTAACGGAGATTTTTTAAAAAATCCATATACTTTGCTGCCGCTGTTAGATGCCCATTCAGCTTTTAATTTTGTGGATCAAATTCTGCTATATTTATTTTGCTTTTGTGAACTTTTGGAACTACAAGAAGAGACCAATAAAAAATGGAAACAAGGTCAACTCAAGAAGTATTTGTACCTATACTGAGCTGTACCTACAAGTATTGCACTAAAAGTCACGTATTTTGAAGGAAATCCACAAATATTATAGCTCAAAACTAAGATGCACTTACAGTGAATTTTGGTCTGTTTAGCGATGAGTTTGAATTGACTTTTCAGTATAATAGTTTTGCATGCAAATATTTTTTTAATGAAAAATGACCTATTTTATCAAATTTCCCACAGTTTCCTAAAAGTGGAAGGTTTTAAAATGCTGATAAATGGGCGCGATGGGCTGAAAGATCATTTTTTCAGCAGTCGCATCCACTAGAAGCGTCTCCTAGATTATTCCACACCCTTTGGCAACCGATCTACTTTTAAGTATTTTTGTTTTTTATTGAGCAGTAAAGCTATGATGAGTTGAAATAATCGAAGAGATTTTGAATTTTTTTGGTCAATTGAGGCGAATTAAAATTACTTTGTCACATTCATCACACATTCCCTTAATGCTTGAAAAGATATCTGGATTTATTACAGTTTTTGACAAAATTGGTGCAAAAAATTGACTTCATGGACCCGTGTGATTGATTCTTAGTCATATATGATTTTTAGTAACATATGGTTCCTAGTAATAAATGATTCTTAATAACCATACAAAGTCGTAAATGATTTGTATGGAATCTTGACAACCATACCAAGAACATTTAAAAAAATTGATTGATGCTTTGAATTAGAGCACTTTAGATCAAACCAACAAGTCTTGCCATACTTTTAACCTGAAAGTGAACATAGTAAGATATTGAATGGTTTCTTTGCAAACGTACTGAGATTATATATAAATTCTTCTAATTCATACTAATACCATATATGATTTCATAGTACTCAAATATGATTATTCGGCGTCACTGAAAGTCATTGTTTATGATTTCTCGGTTTTAATTCATAGATCAATTAAGATTATAAAAATCTTACCAAGTCATATATGAAAAAATGAATTTCTTATTAAGATCATACCAAGGTATAATCTATGATTTGTATGGTATCATATATGATCTTAGTATGATTAATACAAAATGGCAACTCAGGCAATTGTTCAGCAATTACCCCGAGTTTGGTCTCCGTGAGAAAACTTTTAGAAATTACAGAGTATACTCCATAAGATATGAAAAAAAATTTTCAGTTTTCAAACTGGCCAAGTGGACTTACTCGATGCTTTTATTACTGGCATGATAAAATTCCGTCTTGATTCTTTCTACTCATAGTTAATTACCGACTGCTATTCAGCGGGGCATGATCAAATGCCGGCTTTCTTTTATCTGGGCATTATTATTCCCGCGCTAAATCTCTCTCTCTCTCTCTCGCTCTCTCTTTCTTAAGCGCAATTATCTCTTTAATTACATGTAGCGGGTGGATTTTGTCTACCACTTCTCACTCAAAACGGAACTGATAAATGAAATTATAGACGCATGCTGAAATGAGTTATAATTGTGTGCTTATTTATAAATCATGAAATCCAATGGATTTAAACACTTACTTAATGATATGTATGTTTCGAACAATGGATCAGTTTAATGTCTCAGTTTAATGTCTGTTTCAGTGAAAAAGAATTCACTCCTTTGGTTCCCTCCTCTTTCATTCTGTTTTGTACGTTCGAGTTGTTTCCGTTGTCCCCAACATGCTGGATTGTGTTCTCAACCTCCTCCTGGATCGAATAGTTGGGCCAGTTCGAAGGTCACTTTTCCCAAGCTGATGTCATATACTGTCAGATGTTCTGGAGGTCTCGGTCATCACTGTTAGTGCATTGAAAAGCAGAGAAACAGCTAAATTAAAACAGAAAAAATTAGACCTTTTCAGTCGAATTGACTTTCTGCTCCAGCGTTGTTGCTCCCAAAACAGAAGTATAACTTGATGTTGCTTGATTACTTCAAGTACCAGCTACGTCAGTCGTAATAGGAAGTATAGTGACGACTCGATCACCGTGGTTGTTATTAGTTTGCTGGACAATTCTTACTTTCTTGGAAAATTGCAACATTACTTGGATTCTTGCTGTTCGGTGACTATTAGTCAGTAAACACTCAACTCAGTATATACAACTCAATCTGAAATACAACGAACTACAATTAAAAACAATGAAAAACATCGCACTATCAAACAGCTCTTAAATCGGATCATACATCTCCTTTACCAACACAACTGATCCCAATCAGATCCTACATTTCCCTATCTCAAGCAACACAGCAACCCCCACCCCCACATTAATTTTTCTTTTTTCCCCGTTCCGAATTATTAACAGCCATGTCAGAGACCTCCAGATTGTTTGACAGCGTTTGACACTGGTTGGGAAAGGGTACCTTCAGTATGGCGCAACTGTTTGAACTGGGAGGAAGTTGAAAAGAAAGTCCAGCGTTTTGAGGGACTGTCTCTTTTAAATTGAGACCTTAATTTGGTTAAAACTTTGCCAGGAAAACGATGTAAAACGCCGGGAAGTTATGGGTGTGGTTATCCGTTCTTTGCTACCAGATTCCAGAAAATTGAAACACACGTGCACTGATCTCTTCCTTGTACTCCTCCCGTGCTCTGTTAAACACTGCGAACCAGGTCTTCTTGAGTGTAATATGGTAATCCCTGGGCCGAGGAATTTGGCCAAAATTATGTAAGATCAGCGGCAACTAGCGTTGACAAGTCGGAAATTCAACGCAACTTTCTTACATAATTTTGCGTTGAAAGCGTTGAATTTAAAGACAAAAATTCAACGCATTCAGCGAAAAATTATGTAAGAAATGGCGGTGAATTTTCCAACTTGTCAACGCTAGTTGCCGCTGATCTTACATATTTAGCGTTGAATTTAGCGTAGATCTTACATAATTAGCGTTGAATTAAGCGTAGATCTTACATATTTTTGCGTTGAATTTAGCGTTGATCTTACAAAAAATCAAGGCGTAGTAGAACTCTGGGTATGGGACTCGAATCACTAACCTCCTGTTTACTTGTCGCCTCTTCTACTTTTGCGCCACCGTACCTTGTTTTCCTTAAGAGCCGCAATCCTTATAAAGCGTAGATTTTACATATTTTGCGTTGAATTTAGCGTAGATCTTACATATTTTGCGTTGATTTTAGCGTAGACCTTACATATTTTGCATTGAATTTAGCGTAGAACTTGTATATATTTCATTGAATTTAGCCTAGATCTTACATATTTTTCGTTGAATTTAGCCGAGATCTTACATAATTTCAACGTATTCAACGCATTTATCATGTGGGAAGTACTGGGAAAAATTTAAAATTTTTTGAAAAGATTTGAAAAAAATTTGAATTCCAAAAATGGTCTGAATTGGTTTTTGCACCGTAAGAGAGCAAATGCTTATTTTTTGCTGACTTCTTTTTTTCAATTGTGCAGTATAGGGGTCGAAACAGTAAAAAAAATAATTTTTCGAAAAAAAACTTGAAAAATTTGAAATCTTCAAATGGACTGAATTGGATTTTGCACTATAAAAGAGCACTAAAAAAGACTTTTTCTGACTTCTTGTTACTCACCTTTGGAGTATTGGGTTCGAAATAGTGAAAAAATTAATTTTTCGAAATAAAAACTTGAAAAAGTTTTGAAATTGTAAAATGGTCTGAAACGGATTTTGCACTATAAAAGAGCACTTAAAAATGATTTTTCTCACCTGTGCAGTATAGGGTCGAAACAGTTAAAAAATTAACCTTTTGAAAAATTAACTTTTTGGAAATCTCAATTGGATTTTGCACTATAAAAGAACACTAAAAATGATTTTTCTCTGATTTCACGTTTCTCACCTTTGCAGCATAGGGGTCGAAACAGTGAAAATGATTTTTCGAAAAAAACCTGGAAAAGTTCTGAAGTCGTAAAATGGTCTCAAATGGATTTTGAACTATAAAAGAGCACTAAAAAGTGATTTTTTTGCTGACTTCGCTTTTCTCAGCTGTGAAGTATTGGGGTCGAAACTGTGAAAAAATTGACCTTTTGAAAAAAAAACTTGAAAAACTTTTGAAATCATAAAGTGGTCTGAAATGGAATTCAAAAAATTCGAAAAAACCTTAAATTTGTAAGATCTAAGCCAAAATTCTACGCAAAATATATAAGATTGGTGTTGAAAGCGTTGAATTTATGTAAGATCTACGCTAAATACAACGCTAAAAATGTAAGATCTACGCTAAAATTCAACGCTAAATATGTAAGATCTACGCCAAAATTCAACGCTAAATATGTAAGATTGGCGTTGAATGCGTTGAATTTATGTAAGATCTACGCTAAATTCAATGCTAAATATGTAAGATCTACGCTAAAATTCAACGCTAAATATGTAAGATCTACGCCAAAATTCAACGCAAAATTATGTAAGATTGGCATTGAATGCGTTGAATTTATGTAAGATCTACGCTAAATTCAACGCTAAATATGTAAGATCTACGCTAAAACTCAACGCTAATTATGTAAGATCTACAACAAAAATCAACGCTAAATGTTTAAGATTGGCGATGAATGTGTTGAATTTATGTAAGATCTACGCTAAATTCAACGCTAAATATGTAAGACCTACACTAAAATTCAACGCTAAATATGTAAGATCTACGCCAAAATTCAACGCTAAATATGTAAGATTGGCGTAGAATGCGTTGAGTTTATGTAAGATCTACGCTAAATTCAACGCTAAATATGTAAGATCTACGCTAAATACAACGCTAAAAATGTAAGATCTACGCTAAAATTCAACGCTAAATATGTAAGATCTACGCCAAAACTCAACGCTAAATATGTAAGATTGGCGTTGAATGCGTTGAATTTATGTAAGATATACGCTAAATTCAACGCTAAATATGTAAGATCTACGCTAAAATTCAACGCTAAATATGTAAGATCTACGCCAAAATTCAACGCTAAATATGTTAGATTGGCGTTGAACGCGTTGAATTTATGTAAGATATTCGCTAAATTCAACGCTAAATATGTAAGATCTACGCTAAAATTCAACGCTAAATATGTAAGATCTACGCCAAAATTCAACGCAAAATTATGTAAGATTGGCGTTGAATGCGTTGAATTTATGTAAGATCTACGCTAAATTCAACGCTAAAAATGTAAGATCTACGCTAAAATTCAACGCTAAATATGTAAGATCTACGCCAAAATTCAACGCAAAATTATGTAAGATTGGCGTTGAATGCGTTGAATTTATGTAAGATCTACGCTAAATTCAACGCTAAAAAGGTAAGATCTACGCTAAATTCAACGCTAAATTTGTAAGATCTACGCTAAAATTCAACGCTAAAAATGTAAGATCTACGCCAAAATTCAACGCTAAATATGTAAGATTGGCGTAGAATGCGTTGAGTTTATGTAAGATCTACGCTAAATTCAACGCTAAATATGTAAGATCTACGCTAAATACAACGCTAAAAATGTAAGATCTACGCTAAAATTCAACGCTAAATATGTAAGATCTACGCCAAAATTCAACGCTAAATATGTAAGATTGGCGTTGAATGCGTTGAATTTATGTAAGATCTACGCTAAATTCAACGCTAAGTATGTAAGATCTACGCTAAAAATCAACGCTAAATATGTAAGATCTACGCCAAAATTCAACAATAAATATGTTAGATTGGCGTTGAACGCGTTGAATTTATGTAAGATCTACGCTAAATTCAACGCTAAATATGTAAGACCTACGCTAATATTCAACGCTAAATATTTAAGATCTACGCCAAAATTCAACGCAAAATTATGTAAGATTGGCGTTGAATGCGTTGAATTAATTTAAGATCTACGCTAAATTCAACGCTAAATATGTAAGATCTACGCTAAAATTCAACGCTAAATATGTAAGATCTACGCCAAAATTCAACGCAAAATTATGTAAGATTGGCGTTGAATGCGTTGAATTTATGTAAGATCTACGCTAAATTCAACGCTAAATATGTAAGATCTACGCTAAAATTCAACGCTAAATATGTAAGATCTACGCCAAAATTCAACGCAAAATTATGTAAGATTGGCGTTGAATGCGTTGAATTTATGTAAGATCTACGCTAAATTCAACGCTAAAAATGTAAGATCTACGCTAAAATTGAACTTTAAATATGTAAGATCTACGCCAAAATTCAACGCAAAATTATGTAAGATTGGCGTTGAATGCGTTGAATTTATGTAAGATCTACGCTCAAGCGTATATCTTACATAAATTCAACGCATTCAACGCCAATCTTACATAATTTTGCGTTTTTTAGCGTTGACACCTCGGCCCGGGTCGCCATTTTTATATCATGCTCAAAATCATTCGAAATTTGCAATTCTGTTATTATGTGCAGACTGAAAATGAAGTGAGATCATACAGATCAACTTCAATATGTTTTTAACCATGCCCAGAGAAATGACATTGGGCATTGAGTCACGCCCATTAAATGAGCATTCGGTTTCTATTCTGAACAGTACGAAACGACTGTATAGAGTATGTGTCTGTCCTGCATCCTATTAATTTAATCTGTTACAGTTCTGAAGTGCTATGACACCAAAGTACGGGTATTTTTAACACAAGTTTAATTCATGGTAAAATTATTGGCGCACAATTTGTAAGGGAATCAATAATAATAATTATAATAGTTGTAGTAGTTATAATAGTAATAGTAATAGGTTGAGTTGTCGTTCCAATAAGGAGTGTTCCAGTCGTAGTCGTAGTAGTAATAATCTCCGTAGTATTCACGTGGTAGAACAGGTTTTGTACAAATGTCATATGTTAGATGAGCATAAAGTATCTCACAGTCATAATCGTAAGGACGTTCAATTGAGCCCAGTATTGCGAGAATGATTCCTATTACCATAGCTATCCCAAACAGGACACCACACATGGACCCGAACACCAATAAAGGAGTCCGCTTATAGTCACCATAACTTCTTCCAATCAATCTTTGACGATGCAGTTTTGTTTCTGAACGACAAAGTACGAGTTTTAAAGATTTTGTAGCCGATTATTGTCCTCATAAGATTACATCAAGAAAACAACTAGGATCCAGCCTGGATGCTAACTTGTAAGGATCTTATTTATAAACGATTGCTAAAATGTGAGGACTTGCAAGTTGAATGATTAACTTGTAAAAGTTTAACCCGGGTCGAGGTGTCACCGCCATTCAACTATATGTAAGATAAGCGTTGAAAGCGGAAAATTTTGTAAGATAAGCGGTGAATGCGATGAAATTGCATAAATCGGGCGGTGAATGCGGTGAAAAAACCTTTATCGCCTGGTAGCGGTGAAATTACATAATTTCACCGCTGAATTTAGCGGTGAAATTACATAAATTGACCCTTTCGTAAAAAGTGTCCAAATTATGTAACATAAGCGATGAATGCGCTGAAGTTACATAAATTCACCGCTCAACTTAGTGGTGAAGTTACAAATTTTCTCCGCTTAGAAAAAATTGTTAAAATTGTGCAAAAATAGCAGCGAATGCGGTTAAATTACATAAAATCACCGCCTAGAAAACGTTTCGAATAGTCTTTTGTTCAAGGAAGTTAGGATATATTTATTAAAAGACGCGCGAAAAATTTACCCACGAGTAATCATACAAAACATCTATTTGAAACTTTTTTCACAAAAGTAGAGTGAATTTGATTTAAATTCAAAACAAATATGCTAGATTTTAGTGAGAAGTGGCGCAGTGGAAGGAGAAGTGACTGACATGCAGGAGGTGAGTGGCTCGACATGCAGGAGGTGAGTGAACGGTAACTTGTAGTAAGCGGTGCAATGTGGTGAATTTTTGTAAGTTCACCGCTTACTCCAGTGGTGAACTTACATAATTTCACCACATTCACCGCACCCCACCGCAAAATTATGTACAAAATTTGCGGTGAGAAAACAACTTTTCACCGCTTATCTTATATATTTTTCCGATTTTATCTAGAACCGGGAAGAGTGTCAAGGTGATGGTTTAATTTTACCTGCAATTATTAAAGATAATTTGTCTTTTGCCCTCATTGGTTTTTTTCCTGTGAATTTTTTTCTTCTATGACAAATTGAAACAATGAATTTGCATATTAGCATAGATGACATAAATTTTTGAATTTTTTCTACTCAATTTCTGAACTAGCATATTCTTTTTCGGCAGCTAAATTAAAGAATTTACCCACTAATTTCAACTGTTATTACTCAACCTTCTCTACGTCAGGTTCATTTTGAGAAAAAGCTGGAGTTTTCTTTTTTTTTGTCTTCCTTGATTGTCATTTAATTTATTGAGCAACGCTACTTAGAATTGTTTATAGAAATGTTTTCACTGCAAGTAGCTGTTTTGAATCTCAGTTCTCTGATTTCAGATGGTTCGGACTCCTGTTGCAAAAAATACTGCAATCTTTTCCGTTTTTTTTTAACATAGGCGCAAGATTTATTGTTTGAGAACTTCTTAGTTTCAATCAAGTAATTGGGTTTTTACCGGAAAACGTTTATTGGATCAAAAGAAATTAAATAAGAGTTTTTGTATATTGAATTAGAAATTTGTAGGAACTTGCAAATTGAATGGTTTACTCGTAAGAATTTGTAAAATGATTGGCCAGCATATAAATGTTTACAAATTGAACACTAAACTTCGAAAACCTTTTAAGTGTTTCCAAGTTAAATGTCAACTTATATGAACTTAAAAATTTTTGCAAGAAGCATTTGTATTGCGATTCATTGCCTTGTAAGAACTTTAAGAAACGTTTAGGTTCCTACAAGGTATGTATCATTAAACGTGTCTATATGTACCAAATGTTTTTTCTAAGTCTACTCCTTTATGGAGCTGTCTTTTGAAGTGAGTTTTGTCACTTAAAAAGATGTTAGAGAATAAGTTTACAGCCTATTTCCTCTAAAATTAGGTTTTTTTCCCGGTACTGGTAGATAATTACATTGATTAGTAGTCGAACCATGAATTGTTTACCAAAAGATTGCTTCATGTCATCAGAAGAGAATAAATTGATCCACAAATTACTTCATTTCTTCAAATGACTGTGTAGAATTTTGTGTTTTCGTTGCTCTGGGACTGGCTACCTCCCGATACTCTATCAAAATTCTGAAAGATTTGCTTGGTAATTTCTCTTGTTGTTGTGACAAAAGTTTTTCTCTCACGACTACTCAAAAAAATCTCTCCAAAAACGAATTAAAAATTAATAAATTTAATGGTAGCGACTAGAAAATTTATAGGCAGAAAGAGATAATTGAGTAAATTCAAAAGGAAAAATGAAGGTTTTGTCTACTACTAAATAAAGATGTATGCCGAATGCAAACCAGTTCTATCAATTTATAAACAACTCTCAAAAAATCAGTTATTTAACTTCCTAAGAAACCATATATTAGCAAAGCTACTGGCCAGAAACTTCTTAATAATTTCAACCACAGTTTTGAATAGTTTCACAGTTTCACTAACGGCAACATGGCAACTGTATTATTTCTCAAAAAAACTCACTAAACCACATGAGAACCAACTGCTCCGATTGGAACTTTCATTCTCTTTGACACTCTCTCTTCTGCATGTTCTCGAGCACGTTTGCGTTTTTGATCTAACGCATAAGTGCAATAGTGCGCGGACAACGTTGCTCATGAGCTATCGCTCATCTTATCTAAATAATTGCTCACGTTGATCGGAGAACTGTAGTCCGATTAGTTTTGTTATTTCAGTATTATTTAAAGCTCTTATATGTGTAATTCGTAAGCATTTTTCAACAAGAAATTGCATGCTTTTTGTTTGTTTTCCACTTCAAATTTTTTTTGCAAAGCTCATTTTCTTTCGTATGCTCTTAGCAATGTTTTTTTTTTGGATTTCAGCTAATTAAAACTATTAAAACAACAATGATAAAGAAAGTCGCGAAAGAGGCATTTTTTCTGGGTTTAAAAATTTTTAAACAATTGCATGTGAAAATTCTGGCCGTTTTAATCATTTTGCTTTGAGCAAGTGTTTCATTTGGTAGAATGCATCTGATGTAAATTCTGTCTCTTTCATGAGAGTGTAAAGAATTTTGGCGTTATTTTTTTAAAGAGCAAATAGACAGCTTCTTCAAACCCTAACATTATATTTTTTTCTTCATTGCTTATTCTTTGTCCAAGCAGTCACCAGTTAAAATTTGAGGCATGTTGGACGTGTAGAAGTACGGTTTTAGGAATTCTGGTTTTTTTTATTGCTTATGCTTTGTCCAAGCAGTCACCAGTTAAAATTTGAGGCAGGTTGGACGTGTAGAAAAACGGTTTTAGAATTTTGCGGGGGCAGATAACAGGGGGCTCAAACTTTTACGGGGGCTCAAACAGAGCCTGCTCCTTTTGTTTGTGAAAATTTGGGCCACATGAGGTCTGCAAATTGAAGCCAAAATTATTTAGGACTGGAGAGCCTAATTGAAAGAAATCTGTTCTAGAGTTAGGGTTTGTTGGACCCCGGAACTCAAACATTATGATACAATTCTGTTCCAATGAAATGAATGTCTAGTGCACTGTGATTATGTACCAGGTTCAAGGAAAACGTGCGTGTTTTTATTTGATTAGTCGATAAATCAGCTTGAGTGGTTTCTTACTGATCCTCAATTGCATATCCCATTGTAACAATCAGTTCAAAATGACTTCTCCAATGCTTTGACATTTGACAAAACAATTGGTCAGTTTCCTCATTTTTTGTACGTTTCTAATGAACACGAATCAGTTTTCAAACAAATACCTGTCTTTTGATCTATCTCAAAAAAAATTAACTCATAAATAATTTTGCCAGCCAAAAACTGGATATAAAACATTTTAGCCTACTGATTGTCCCCTGTTTTTTTTGCTACATTTTTTTGACATTTTTAAATCAGCTATCTTTATTCTTACAGTAACTTGGGAAAAAAACATTTTTTTTCAAAGCCTAGATTTCAAGTAGACACTATGACGTGTTTCCAGAAACATATCAGATATCTCGGATCTGACTGAAGCAATTTAAAGAAAAGTATTCCAACTACTTGTTTAATTGTTTCCAAAAGACTATACCGCGTTTCTCCTTCCAGTGCAAAATCACTTCAGAAGTTTTGACTAGAAAAATTCAAAAGATACGGGGTTTTATCCAACAGTTTTCCACTATTATAACTAATAACTTTCGTTTCAATTGTTTCTTTTTAATCCCTTTATTTTTCATGGCTGTATTTTCAACTGCCTTTTTGCACTATTTATAACTTTATAGCGGCCACTGAGTTTGTTTTATCCACATGGAAATCATAATCTGGCAGAATTACACCATGAGAGCGTCAGTTTTTATTGATACACAATCAATGCTCCAACCATGCCCAAAATTTTTTTGAATATTTAAGTGGTAAATTTATTTTATCCTGAAACAATTGGCTATTCTTTTTCCCTGCGTGAAAAATGGCCATGAACATTTCTATTGAGGTGATTGCTTTGCGATCCCCGTTGACTGCAGTTATTAGTTGGCAGCAGATCCTTAACTGCACATTTTTTGTTTCTTGTAACTTTTTCTTGCGGTCTCTTTTTGTTGATTAACTCACCCATTAGATCTTTCCTGAAAACGCCATTTAGTCCCATTGCAGTTCCTCCAGAGAACAAGCAGATGATTTTTGAGTGTAAGCGGGTTTTTAAATTTCTAATTTTAACTTTTTAGGAAACAACATCCGAACCAAAACTACCATTAATTTTTGCAGTCTTATTTGATTTAAGCAAAATCTTGTTTTTGCTCTTATGTTCTGTTGTAAGAAAAATTGGGTTCACTGCTTGCGATATCGTCAGTACCTCTTTTTAAGTTTTTCTGACAATTTGATGAGTTTGCAAAGCAAGTTTATCTTGTTGGCATAGAAAATATGAAGTAGATTTCACTCTGATTTGCTATGCAGTTTGCTCTTATAGTAAATTTGTTGAAGATAAGCTCCAAAACCTCTCGAAATATTTCACTAATCAATTTCTAATTTTCGTGCAACATGTTTATGGCCTGAGAATTTTAAACTTATTGTTAAAACAATTCAAAAGGAACTACAGAAAGATATCACTGCACGTGAAAATTCTAGCTTGCCTTTGGTTGAAAAGGGTTTAAGTGTGTGGGATATTGGGGAGAATTTTGAGGTGATATTGATGAAAGATTTGACAAAGAAGTTTGAGAAATTTAGGTTTTTGAGCAAAGCATACTGATAAATCAGCGCCTTTCAGCACGCTTGTTGCATAAAAATCCTAGATCCTGGTAGACGTAAATAGATGTAAAATTGGATTCGAATAGTTGCAGTAAACTTACTC
>NC_134482.1:907396-982396 GCF_964194025.1 Convolutriloba macropyga | reverse complement strand
GTTTTATAATAATAAAAACGTGGTTCACAAATAGTTTTAAAAATAGTTTTTTTGGTAACCCTCTTCATTTCCTGTTTACTCATTTGATGTTGTTTGACTGCTTGAATCAATTCCCGTTTCAAAGTGAGTTTCCAATGAGTAGTAAGGGGATAAATGAGTCTTCAAATAGAAGTCTGAGAGCCATCAAATCTCCCCCCCCATTTGCTTCGGTCCCCAGATAGCCTAAGTAAAATACAAAAGTCTACAGTGGGGTTGAAGTTGAGCACAAAAAATTCGGAAGTGCAGTGAGTTCATGGAATGACTTTATAATATCAAACTTTATAGAAAGCGAGAATCTTCCGACAAAAATATTAGCACATTTCACTAAGAAAATTTAATATTCTCAGTATTTCAGGTATGGAGGCCTGTCATGGAGATATTTTAAGTTTTCTTGATTGAAGTTGTGTCCAGAAGTTTTTTTTTCACTTCAGTTATTCCTATTCATTATTTACTATTTAGAAACTCTCGTTGTCACGGTATTATATCTCTGACGTTGGAATCCAAGTGGTTTTCTAAATTGAGTCTTATTTATGAATCAAACTGGCGACTTTACAAATAGGGATCAACTAGAGCGATTTTTTAGGTATACGACAAAAAATTTCTCTTTGGTTTCAAATATAGATGCATTTGATCAATATCTGTTGAAGTAGTAGAGAAGATCATAATCATAGTCATTGTATTAGCTAGAATTGTAATAATTTTTCCAATACTCGTAGTCCGGCCTATAATAGTAAGAGTAATCTTTTATCAGTAATGTGAGTGGGTGCCTCGCACCTGATGCAATGTTCATGTGCAAAAGGTATGTGACAATCGTAATAGGGATTTTCCTAATCGCGATTTTCGTTTTCACTGTGTCAATTATAGCAATTATAACAGCTACTAACAAAGATAACACAAACAAAACAGCAATAATAAAACCAGACAACACAAAGAGACTTCAATCAGAGACATTTTTATATCCTGGATTCCCCTTCTGCCCAAAAATTGACACAAAAGAGATTTTTGTTCTTTTTGCCACATAATTTGCAAAACATCACCGACAGAATTCCTTAAATACCTAAAAAAGTAGTATTTGGTAGATAAAACACTGTCCAAAACTTCCTTGTACCTTAAGGAATATTTTATCACACAACTTTAGTGTAGTTGTAGCTTAACAAACAACGGAAAACTCAAATTATTGCCCAAAAAAAGAAAAATTGCCGCACCTGATGATACAAACTTCCGCCCGCCTAATGAGTGTATATTGAAGCATGATGTATTTACTCTGGTAAAGAATGAGCTTGAGAACGTTTAATGACCGCACCCTCGTCCCATAGTATGTCAGTACTGAAACATCGTATTCCAATTGAATGTCAGTGGCCCATTTCTGTATCAGTGTATTCAATGAGTGAGTTGCTACCTCAATATGTGCAATTTAAGTCTCATAGATTTTGTTAAATCTGAAAATAGGCCGTGCATCCTTGAATTTTAATTCCCATGATTTTACATACCAAAATCATGATTAAATGTGAAAATTTCAAAATTTTTTAAAAACTTTGGGCGATACACTTTCTGATCATGACAATGACTTACAATCTTCAACCGTAGGTACTGGTTGATGGAATGCACCTCAGCCGTAGGTAGTTAAAAACGGACTGCTATTCAGCTGTAGGTACTTAAAAACGGATTGAAATTCAGATGAGCAGTCTGTAAAGATCAGCTGAGCAGTCTGTAAATTTCGGCTAGTCAGTCTGTAAAGATCAGCTGAGCAGTCTGTAAAGATCAGCTGAGCAGTCTGTAAAGTCCAGCTGAGCAGTCTGTAAAGCTGGGCTGAGCAGACTTTGCTCTGACTGTAAAAATGACCTGCGCACATTAAGTTCAGAGTAACATTTTTGTTCTGTATTTTTACCAAGATCAGCGTACAAAATGACATAATCATAGTACTGTGCAGGTAAAATTGCAGAATTGAAATGCTATGGCTCAGCGCTGAGTTACTACGTTACCATGATCCGGATGGCATTACTTGTTTATCCACCTCCGCTCGTTGATTAAGTGTCATAAAATTTCTCGCAAAAATCCCTAGTCCATACCAAATGAAGCTAAAGCAAGATCTTGCACGATTCACGCAAAATATGGTTTTAAGACCTTCCGAATGCTATTCTTGCACGACAGTGGTCATTTTGCATAATTTTGCAACATGATGGCTATGTTGCAAGATCTTGCATGACAAAAGAAATTCATGCCAGATTCTTACAAGTTCTTTGAGCTCCAGCTCTGCTCTCTTTGCTTTATTAGACTCATTATCGTTTATTTAAAAGAAAAAGTCCCAAATTTCAACTAAAGATGATAATTTGAAAAATTCCCATATTTCAATTGAGATAATTTGAAAAACAAACATTAACAAAAAGATAACCTGCATGTTTTTAAGTATAAGATAAATTCAGTCAACTAAGACTACAGTTTTGAGGATTCGTTAATAACACAAAGGCATTGATAGTTCTACAATACATTCAAACATTTTTCATTTTTTCGATTTTCATCTATTATTCAATTGTGTGTCTTTGGAAAACCAAAATAGTTTTTATGAATATTCAATCATTTGTGGCAAAAACATTTTTCCTCATCACTTGTTAAACTTTTTGGCAACTCAAATTTTCCCATATTTACCTTGCGCACAAAACAAACAAATTTGATAATACATTGGTTCTAAATCTTTATCAAAATGAAAAAAAATAACGGGAAAAAACGTTCGTGCCTCATTCCGATCATTTTCGACCCTGCGAAACAAATGATTTTTTTTTCATTTTAACACAGATGATGAATATCTTGCGCGGTCAATTATCAGGCCTGACGCCTTTGGTAGTCCTTTTTCCAGTTAACTAGTAAAATCCACCTACTCAAGTAAAAACAATCTACTCTTCTAGCAATTCGACCAACAAACTCTAAAAATGTTAAAGTTGAAACAAATTTCCTCATTTGACACTAAAAAATTTGTTTCACAAGCTCTAAAGTTGTCATCTGACGCCATGAAAGACCAACGTCAAAAAAACATGCGAGGCAAAAACTTCAAAGAGAAATGTTTACCAATTAAGGTTTGCACTTCCGGTCATCGGAACAAACGTATCCAACACGCATCTTCGAGAATAGAAATTTTTGCTTTCTGTCCGTGAAAAGAGAACCATCTAGTCGCTTATATATTGAGAGGATCAATGTTCTGATGCCAAAAATTCTTCCATAATTTTATTATCTGAATACAAGAAGCGGCTTTTTTAAATTTTTCTCGAGAACTTTTCCAGGTGATCACATTTGAAATGGTTGAATGAAGTTGAACAAAACTGTGAAACAAAAATCGGTGTTTATTTGAGCAAAAGCAAGTTTTCCTCTCTGAAGGAAGAGTCTTTTATTGAAAAATTAAAGTTAGCAAACGTTAAAAAGATCTTCAGAGAGTGCAGACAACAATTGAAAGACCTGTTTGTGCTCAAAAAAGTCTTCCCCAAAAACTTTAATGATAGCAACTTGAGCATCCTCTGACAAGAATTTGTTTAACAAGTTATGAAAACAAACAGGAATATTTTGTTCCAATTGTTTTCAGCTGCTCTTGTACGAAATAGTTTGGCAAAGTTAGGAGTTGCTGGTTTCAAAACTCGAAAAAAACTTGAAACTTGAAACTTGAAAAAAAAACAACCATTCAGCGTCTTAATGTTGTTAGCTAGAATGTTTTTAAAATCAGTAAAATGTACGGGAATTACTCATTTGTTTTCAACTGCTCCAATAAGCTAGGAACTTATTTTTGTTTGATTTTGCCCAACTCAAATGAAGGACATATGATTAATTTAAATGGCTCTAAAGTCACCCTAAGCTAAATTGTTCTTGCAGCATTTGCTAAATTGCAATAATAACGGACCTTTTATTCAGATGCTGGATTTTATTATGCAAATAATTTTGTAAATTCAAAAATTTTGAAAATTACGATTAAAAAAGTTTTATTGAGTTATCTGTCCTGCTTGAATGTCGATCTGTATTTATTATAGAAGTGCACCGTTTGTTTTTCTTTACAACAGATTATTCCATGAAAAGTATTATATGTTTTTCAAGGCTTAAGAATTTTAGAAAGAATAACATGTTATCTATCCATAACTCTTCAATGCCTTCAGAACTCACAAATTTATCAAATAACGAAAAATCAGAGCCAACAAATGTTATTTAAAATTAGATTAACTTAAATATAAATCGCCTATAATGCGAGATTTAAATTTTTTTCCAGTTTTTCTAAGTTTTATGTTAAGGAATCAATTTTGTCTCTTCTATTGTTTATCAAAAGGTCAACAAAAAGTTTAGCAAACTTGTTGCTTCAAAATCCCTAATATCGAATTATTTTTGAAGATTTGTTGAGCTTCTTTGTTGAACACAAATTAATAATGTCTTTTTGGTAAAATCGTTGCATACAGACAAAGAAATTGTCATGAACATTTTAACTAAGAAATTATTTTTAAATAATTAGTTAATTCTTTTTTTTTCTCTATAAAAATAATGTGGATAATTGCATTTGGGAATAATCTTATGCTCAAAAAGTGTCTGGCAAATTTATGTTCTCTTTTATTTTTTTCATTTTAACCAGGCGTTAAAAATACAGACCAGCCAATTACTTGTTGATTTTGGGACATTTTCAATTCAAATCCTTGTATGCTTTGTGATGGCCCTGTTTTTTTTAGTTGTAGACAATATCAACCAGTTTTATGATAATTTATCTGTTCCCATCGATTGTCACGTTGGTATCGAATTTCAGTAGTTCAGTATTGTACTAATATTTATAGATTTTGATTAAGGAAACAACTCACCGGTTCTGCCGAAAATCTACAATTATTTACTAAAAAAAATTATTTAAAACAAATTTCGTCAATCAATTAATTAATTTATCTTATTTTTAAATGTTAATTTTTGTAGTTTCAGTTGTATTTTAAATATATTTTTTTATGTAAGTAGTATCAAAATCACCAACCAGAGGGTCTAACGTTATTTTATGTCAGTTTTGTGTTTTAAAGATAATAAAAAAGATAATAAGATAATAAGAGAATTACCTTCTTTGGACCAAAGTATTGTCTTCCCGTACTTAACGCCAAGTCAATATCAGTACTGGGCAACTCTGATTCCAAGTTTTGGTATCAGTACTGATTCAGAGCTGTGATCATAACACACTTTAGACTTGTCAGACTTGGCCAAGACATGGCAATTCTTAATTCAAGTCTTGGTCAAGACGTGCAAGTCTAATTGAAAGTCTTGGCCAAGACCTTGCAAGTCTTAATCCAAGTCTTGACCATGACTTGGCAAGTCTGAACCCAAGTCCTGGTCAAGACTTGGCACGATTAAATCTAAGTGATGGCCAAGACTTGGAACGTCTAAATTCAAGTCTTGGCGGGCAAAAAAGCTGAAAAAACGTCAAAAATAGACGGGAAAACACCTTAAAATGGCCGAAGAAACGTCAAAAAAGTTTTAAAAAAAAACAACAAAGATAGCCAAAAAACGCCTAAAACGGCGGAAGAAACGCTTAAAACAGTTGAAAAGTACGTCCAAATAGCCAGGAAAATACCTAAAATGGTCACTAAACGTCAAAAATAGCCGATGAAACACCAGAAATATTAAAAAATAACATAAAAAAATAACCGCGAAAAAACCTAAAAATGGCCTTAGAAACGTCAAAACTAGCCGAAGAAGCGTCGAAAATAGTAAAAAAAAATCATCAAAAAAGCCGGTAAAACGCCTAAAATGTCAAAAAATAGCCAAAGAAACGTAAAATATAGCCTATGAAACGACAAAAATTGCCAAAAAACGTCAAAATAGTCGACGAAACGTCAGAATAGCCAAAAAACGTCCAAAAAGCCTACAAAATGTCAGAATAACAAAAAAAACGTCAAAAATATTCGACAAAGTCAAAAATAACCAAGAAAACGTCAAAGCTTCTTTATCTGAGTTTCCAAGTTAAAAGACCAAGAGTTTAAACGCCGCAAATTGAAGTGAATCTCAGCCTTCCTTGGCAACGTAGTATAGTTTTGTTTCTCATCAAAATTATTTTTCGATTTCTTCTTTCATTTTAAAACTAAAGAGGAGCATTTTTTCTCATATATGAAATTGGCTGATCATAAGTTTACTAAAAACCCAGTAGTCGGTAGATGATTTTTCCCCATCTCCCTGCAAGTATGTAACGGAAACAATATTTGAACGCAAATTTAGGTGCTCAATGTGCATGCTTGAGAACTTTGAGAAGTGAAAATATTTTTGTTCAGAGTAGTTAGATTCATTTCATGTTTTTTGCTAACAACAAAAGCATTCAAATCCAAAAAAATGATGCTCTCGAAAAACAAGGCATAAATATGCTTCTCAAATGATTGAATACAAAACGAAGTTTAGGAAAAAAAAACAGTTCAAAAGACGGGATGGAAATTTTCTATTGATCCTTAGACCAGATGAATGAAAGCAAAATAATGATTAAAAAAATTTGCTGTTTTTCTAGCATTTTAGCCACCTAACTGACAATTAATTGGTCAATTCATTTTACAAATAGCGAAGAAAAAGTCCACTTTTGAACTTCTGAACAGGAAAATGGGGGCTTACTATAAGGTATAGAAAAAAATTGAATATTAATTAACCTAAATTTGTTTTTTTTGCCCTAGTGAACTCACCAAATCTCTTTTCAAGGCTGTCACAGCTCACAAAAATGATTTCAAAACATAAAAAATAAACAACGTTTCAAAAGTTGAAATTTAGTCCAATGAAAAACAAAAAACTAACATTTTATATAATGTGAAATAATTTTAACTGATGAAAATTTTAAAAATTGGTTATCTGTGGAAAATTTAGTAAGCAAAATTTTATAAAGTGTTGACCTCACTCTCCCAAAATTCTGTTCCCAGAAATAAAAATTGTTATGTTCACTGAAAAAAAGTCCTTTCTTAAGTTTATTGCCGTTTCCAAGTTATAGAATATTTTTAAACAAAACTTTTGATCAAATATTTTAATTGAATAAAAATGCGATAAGACTATACCGCCTTGTTTTCTTTTGAGTGTTATGGTTTCCAATATAAAAACAGCCAAAAACTGTAATATGTAAAAATTTTGTTGAAATTCTTCAATTCCGTAAAATTTACCAATGTGTAACAGGGATACAAATGGCTTGGCAGTTATTAAAGTACTTGGTTTTCAGCGTGTTTTGGGCTATGATGTCTCGGATCACAAAATTTTACCTGCGACAAACTTTTTTAGTTGCCAGTTTCGATTTAAACAGCTTAAATGTTTCAAAGAATACATATTTCGTTCGAGTTGATCCAGCTTTGTTTTATTTACCTTATGACTTTTCAATATTATTGCGAAAAGATGAAAACAAAAATTTGCATTAACCATAAAGAACTAAATTGTCCCCGAAAAGCACATTGAGTTATTGCTGTTTGGTTATTATGGAACACTTCTAAAACATATCATTATTGCCGCAGTTTGTGCGTTGTGAAATCTTGAACTGTTTCAACATTTCACGTCTGCAAAATTTGGTATTTCGTAGGTAAGCCGGCTGAAAAATAAGGCGCATTATTGATCTTAGTCTCGTTACTTACCGACCAACCTGGCGGGATTTTACCACTTTTAGTCATAACTATAAAATCATTTGATCATTAGGAGCGAAAAGTAATAATTTATCAGAGAAAAATGATGGTTCACAAACTCGCTTTGTTGCTCATTTGCGTATCGTTTTCTAACAGCAGGCTGACGAAAGAAAGAGATAACGATAAAGAGAGGACTATAGTAAATGGCCTCCCATCTCCTAAGAGGGACTTTTACGTCATAGTCGCAGTCACGGAATTGTTGCCCAATAAGCAATATGTCTTCTATGTCTGTGGAGGGGGGTCATTGATAAAAGACAACTGGATTGTGACGTCAGCACATTGTCTGAATAATTCAGGTTGGTTTAAAACGCATCTAATCATGGTAATTATTTAATTATACCACCAGGTTAAAGACGTGACTCAAGACTAAAAAAATCATTTTTTATTCGTTTTCAATCTGTATCACTTTTTATCTTAAGAGTGGACAAAAGAGTGTAATAAGAGTATAATTTTTTTAAATTGCACTCTTCCACTCTTTTCCCGGATAAATAAGAGTGGAAAACGGATTACACCCTAATTCCAGCTAATTAGGGGTGAAATAGGGGTGAAACCTCCTCCCGGGTTCATATTTGAAAATTGATCGAAAGCGTTGCGTTGAAAATGGATGTGCTCCCCCCCCCCCCACTCATTGAGTGCGATAAACATTTACGGTGTTCGCAATGAAATTGGGCCCTCTCAGTGGGTGACCTTATAATAATAATAACACTCCCCTCTCAATGGGTGGGACTTCAATCTGATTTTCATTAGGCCTCTCGTTGACCCTCACAGATTGTCATTCCAATGAAATTCCTGACTGATTCTCAAAAATGGATATCGTGCCATTAGCCATCCCTCTCCTAAGGGTCACCCACACTGTTTGAGCGAGCCGAAGTTACGCTAGTGACAAACTATCTAATGCTCCGTTATCTCAAAGTGGAGCTATTCGTTGCGGGGTATTCAAAAGTATATCAAGAGGGCTTCCAAAAAATTGAAAGCTAAGGGTAGAGTTTGAAATTGATCATACGTTATGACTTTGATCATATTTAATTTCTTCAGCAATTGCGAGAGCAAAACCAGACTTCCTGACCGCATGTGAATTATAACCGAGTTGCACAGGGGAAATTGTGGTTAGGTCCAACATAAGTGGTTCTCCTGCTAGACCAACTGGGCAAGAAAATGTCTCCAGCTCCGGCTAATTGAATTGTTGCCAGGGATCGGTTTCTTCTGTTTGCACAGGGGTGAAAAATTTGCAATATAGCCAATGATATTTTATTGCTCAATATTCTGTTGATATCATGTTGCAACTACACTGTGCCACTTTCGTACTTGAACTACAGACCCAATGCACGCCGCACTTACTACCTTAACCAAAACTCTAATTCTAACGTGAGTTTTGCTAAATGGTGGACGTATTTGGGGCCAAGCGTTGTTTGGAATGACAGCACCAACCATATTCTCGAATGTTGTTCACTGCATATTTTCAAATTCGCGCCATATATCACTTGATTCTTTAAATGGAGTGTCACGTGTTAAGGGACCGCACTTTTTTGAGATATCTTAAACTCCATAACTCAAAACCATAAAATCGATAATAAATTGACGAGATGGGGATTTTTCCTAACAGTTATATCTCGGGTCGAAATGAGGTCTTTTCTTAACCGCTCGGTAATCAGTAATTTGAAAATTCAGTCTCTCAATGGGGTACAGTAAATGTAAATGTTAACTAAATGCTTAACTGAATTTTCATCTAGAAGAAATTTACAGTCTCATGTGAGATCTAATCAGACTGAATGGCAACTTTTGGCATAAGATCCAACTGTCGTTGACATCTGACCATGGGCAAAATGTTTGCAAAATCAGACCTTCTTTTAAAAGTTAATTTCCCGGACCGTATTTTTTAGTCCACAATTTTTACCCTATCGCAATGAAAATTGGCAGGCGGGAACTGAACCTGAGTAATAGCTGCTAGATTTTTATTTGATTGATTGAATACATTTTTAACCAATCAGGAAACAAAATTCTAGCTGATATCTTTGCGCTAAAATTCTTCTTCTATGGTGAAACTTAGTTCCAACATTTTGAAAAGGAAACAAGTTTTTCTCACATTTAACAACAAATTTACTCGATTTGTGGTACTAGTTGTTGCGTGGAACTTTGATATAAACAAATTTTGTCCTTCAGCACACAAAAAACCGTCTTTTAAGAAGAAAACTCAGCCAAGAAAACTTTTTCAATTTTGTAAAAATTCAAACGAACTTCAAAAGAGGTTGCCTTTCTTTTGGATGTTTCAGTTTACACACTGGTGGAGGTGAGAGATTTCACTGGTGCTGACAACATAGGAAAAGTGTACAGGGGAAAGAAATACATAAGTCCGGAGTAAGGAGATTATTCAACACTTACTATAACACTTGTTTAGCACTGCCCAGGTCGAGGCGTATGTTAATGATCAGACCTATCCAGACATTATTCAGCCATCATAAGTCCAATCCAGACTTTAATCACACATGATCAGACCCGTCAGACTATAATCACACCAGAGTCGAGGTGTCAGCACTAAAAAGAATGCTGTGAAAAGATGTAAAAATTGGAATTCTTTGCGATGAGTGGGGTGAATACGGTGAAAAACAAACACGGTTAAAAAATTCTGTTTTTGCAGTGAATTTTCGTCAGATTCGCGGTTTTTAGCGGTAAAATTTTTTTTGGCAGCGGTGAATTAGTTTTTTTCACCGCTTGAGCAGTGAAAATAAAAAATTCACCGCTAAAAACCGCAAATCTGACCAAATTTCAACGTTTCTTGAATCTGAAATTCACAAGAAATATCATTAAAATAAGCGACAGATGGAGCAGTGGAATAAGAAGTTGCTGACATTCAGGACGTGCGAGGTTCGAACCAGTGTACGGTGGTTTCTTTTTTGTAATAATTCCGGTGAATGCGGTGAAAATCAAAAAATCACCGCTTTCACTGCATTCATCGCAAAAAATGCAAGCGCGTTGCGGTGGAAATTATTGTTTTCACCGATATTCACCGCAATTCTTACCATATTTTTCGACAAAATCTCGAACAGGGCACATGATCAGACCCATCCAGACAATAAACCGGCATGGTCAGATTTAGCATGGCACATCTGCTCGTTTCTGGGTCTTTTTTAGGCAGACACAGCAGGACAATGATCTGCCATAATCCGAATTTATCTCGTGCTTAATAAAAAGTTGTTTTCCCTTATAACGTTTTTGTTCAATCCAACAACATATAGACAAAATATCATGGTATAAAACGCTTGTTTCTCAACCATAAAAGTTTTCTTCGAAAATAAGTATTCGTGATTGCATTTTGCGCAGAGTTAACTCTTCTTGTTTGCATCAGGTAATGGGTTTTAAAACTAGCATTATTTTAAATCAAAACCGGAGTAGATCATCGGACAAAATCAGCACTGAACCAGAGTATTTCAATTGTGTACTTTTACACTGAGCAAGACTAAGATTATTCAATACTAAGATTCGAAATTGAGTAAATCGAAAAAGACTGTTTGTACCCCAGTCAAACAATAAGGAATGATTCAAAAAATTTGTTGTAAATATTAATTATAATATATTGTTTTATCAATTTTGTATTGTTTTCCAGAGATTTGGAAATTTTTGTAAATTATCTATATCATCCAAAAAATATATAAAAATTTCTAAACTTTTATTATATTCTGACTTGGATATTGGACTACAGTGTAAAAATTAGTTCAGACGATTAGAAACGAAAATCTATATTTTGAAACGATGTACGCTAGTTGTATATAGTCAGCTCAAAATTGTGTCAGTTTATTCTTTTCATATCTTGCTAGCTCAATATATGCTTTCGTCGTAGAGCTGAAAAGGGTTAAAGTAAACATTCTTCCAAAAATTCATTTCAGTCTGAGACAAAAACGACAATTTATACACAAACACAGTAGAGTTTTTAGATTCTAGGCACTCGGTGATTAATGGGTATGGGTGGTGTTTTTGAGTTTTGATAAATCATTGCTTGTAGCGCTATTAAATGCAACGTTAGTACTTGCAAAGTAGGTGAATGCTATCATCATATTCAAAGTGCGTCGCTCAAAACATCATTTTTTTTTGCAATTTTCAATTCAAATCATGATTTTTGATAAACATTAGGCAAAACAAAAGCGAGAGAGACACGGTCTATTTTCAAAAAGAAAGGTCCTTAGTTACTTATATTGCACATAATGAGGTAGCAAGACACTCTTAGTATACACTATTACAGTTCGGATCGACGATATACAACTGGAATACAACGTTTTTGTATCGGTATGCTATGAAACAAGGGTACGCAGAGGGAAAACTAATTGAAATTAAACATGAAAGGAAAGTTAGTTATTTGGATCTTAATGTATTTTAGTTTTTCAATAACTTGAATTCATAAACGAAAATTAAATTCGAAGCAAGTATTTTGTCAAACGCTTAATGTTGTTTTGGCATTCCACGTTATCTCGCAAGAAATATGAATCAGAACTTGCCAGAATCTAAAGTTACTCAGATCTTATTCGTAGGCACACTTCGACCCTGATGACATTGTTGAAAACTATTAAGTTTTAACTTTTGAAAAACTGATGAGGCTGTGAAAAATTGATGAAATTTTGAGCACACATAAATCTAGTTAGAGGATCCGGGTAGAGGAAAAATAGGAAAAATATGTAAGATAAGCGGTGAATTGTTGCTTTCTTTTCATCGCAAAATTTCTACGTAATTTTGCGGTTAAATGCTTTGATTTATTTATGTTCATCGATTTCAAAAGAGTTATAAAAAGCAAACTTCCGGAGAGGGATTATAACTTCTCACCTACTCCTTGTCTACGGCTGCTTATTCCACTGCGCCATCTGTCAAGTACTTCAATGATATTTCTTGCTAATTTAAAGCAGGTTCAATAAACGTTGGAAAACAAATGCGGTGATTTTGTGTAAAAAATCTAGTGAATTTTGCGTTGAAATGTTGCAAGAATTGCGGTGAAATGAGTTGAATTATTTTTTTCACCGCATTCACCGCACTTCTTACAAAAATTTGCCACAAAAGTCGAGTGAGTTACATGAATCTGAAAACCAATAGCCTTTTTTGCTAACGTGAACAAAATTCAAGGAATTTGCTTACCAACATTTAGAATAAATTGAACCTCTAAATAGCTAAGATTTTTTGTTGAAAACTCTTTCAAGGGTTCTGAAATCAACAAAAACATATAACATGGTCATATAACATAAAAAAAACATAAAATATGTAATTGCAACACTAAGTTAAGCGGTGAATTTTTTTTAATTTCACCGCTTATCTCACATAATTGGGAAAGTTTTTAAGCGGTGAATTTATGTAATAATCACCTCGCTAAATTCAGCGGTGAAATTATGTAACTTGACGGCTACCAGGCTATAATTTTTTTTCACCGCATTCACCGCCTGATTTATGTATCTTCACCACATTCACCGCTTATCTTACAAAGTTTTCAGCAGTCACTGCTTATCTTTGCTTATTTTTTGCGTTGAATGAGAGTGACCCTCGACCCGTGGAGGCTTTCAAGCGCACCGTTTTGAGCGCACGATAGTCTGATCACTTTAGTCAGGGATGGTATGATCTGAGGTAATTTCGGCCTGGACCTCAATCAGGGATGATTGTCTAGTCGAGTTGAATTGATGTCGGGCGATTTTAAGAACTGATATACTGATGAATGACAATTTTTTTTGTCGTACCAAGTAATTCAAGATTTTACCAATTTACAAATAAAAAATTTGGCAATTAGTTTCTATAGCAGGAACTATTTGTTTTATTTAGGTTCGTTAGGTTGGGTTTTGTACTTCAAATCTATTTTCTTTGCAATTAGTTATTCTTTAATTATAGGTGGAACTATTCGCGTGACAAAAAGACTAATGTCATGACAGTTAGTGGAGACATTGCTCTGTTCAAACTCAATGGTAGTGTCTCCCCAGATCTCGAGCCAATAATGCCATGCTACGCGTTGGTCGTCGAGGAGAGGTCAAATCACACGCTAAGAAAGTGTTTCTTATTTCTCTCGACAAAATTTCGAACGGAACTCTTCTCAAATTTATTACCCAGTTTCATGCATATTATCGATCATAAAGACTTAGTTTTCAGTCATGCTAAAACACAAACAAAAATAGTTGGTCCTCCCCACAAAATTAATTGGCCATCTGAGCTCAGAAGTTTGAAAGTTATCAAGTGTCAAATAAACGCCATTTTATCACCACTAAGGACTTCGTTCCATCTCCTTTTTCGGCTCCTAGAAACTTTGGATTAATTTTTGTTTTAGAAAAAACAAAAATATATCCAATATGAGCTACGTAAAACATGCAAAGGTACATGAGTTAAGCAATGACGACAGCCAACTTTCCCGTGATCTCTGCAACTTCCCGCGTGACCCAATTGTGGTCAGCTGTAACGGGGCGCAGGATATTAGGCAGACAGGTTTTTTGTAGCCATTAGGCAAAAATTTTGAACTTACCATTCGTCAGTGGTTTAATTTCTAATCGCCTAATGACCAAAAAAACTTAATTTTAAATTTTTTGCCTTACGGATACAACAATGTGTTCGCCTGGTAATGCTTTTGCCTAATATCCTATCCCCCGCTTTAACATACAAGGCCAAATTCAATAACAAAACTGGGAGACGGCCTCTTTAATCGATATTAACGTTTTTTTAAAAAAAACACACAGTTAAAGAATGAGGGTCAATGGTACAAACAACAGGAGCGGAAATAACGAGCTGAGATTTTCTGAGATCTCATTTCCTAATACCTGATATCTTTCTCAAATGATACTCCCAGTCACTGCTAACGTCAGTCAAAACTTCTACCAAACCAGAAGAAAACTGGATGAGAATACTTGATTTTAGTTTTTGCTTTCACAAATAGGAACAATTAGCCTACGATTCAGAAAAATTAACGCTGTTTTCCTGTTTTATTCCGTGTATGATTATTATTTTTACATCACAAAAGAGTTCAAAATTTTGCTCAAGATTTGATTAATGTTTTTTTATTTAAGAAAAATTGGGTCAGATCAAAGCAAAGTTAACACTTTTTTCTGATAAGGCTATTACAATATATTATGAGCTTGCTTAAGTTTTCGAGATTTTGATTTTTGCATTGAATCTTTGACTGGCGACCTTCTGACGAGGCTTTTATCTTTAACTTTTTTCCAACTTTTTTTTTGTGCAAATAAATATTACAAAGCTCTGATCGAAACTGGCAAAAATTGGCTATCTATAAAAAACTTTGTCTTTTAAAATGTTCAATATGGTAAAAATTGACCAAAAACTTTGATTACAAAGAAGAGCTAAGCGATAACTTTGTCTCAAAAAATTTTTGTCAGACAAAGGAATTGTACAGTGCTGGTTTCAGAAATAAAATTATAGTCACAGTGTGCTCTGGGTTCAAAATTTGGACAGTTTTGTGCGTTTTGATTTTGAGTGGATTTTGATCATAATTTACTGATCCATTTAATATATATCGCTAATCAAGATAATGTTACGCACAAAACATGTTACATCACAAAAGAGTTCAAAATTTTGCTCAAGATTCGATTAATTTTTTTTTTAATTAAGAAAAATTGGGTCAGATCAAAGCAAAGTTAACACTTTTTTCTGATAAGGCTATTACAATATATTATGAGCTTGCTTAAGTTTTCGAGATTTTGATTTTTGCATTGAATCTTTGACTGGCGACCTTCTGACGAGGCTTTTATCTTTAACTTTTTTCCAACTTTTTTTTTGTGCAAATAAATATTACAAAGCTCTGATCGAAACTGGCAAAAATTGGCTATCTATAAAAAATTTTGTCTTTTAAAATGTTCAATATGGTAAAAATTGACCAAAAACTTTGATTACAAAGAAGAGCTAAGCGATAACTTTGTCTCAAAAAATTTTGTCAGACAAAGGAACTGTACAGTGCTGGTTTCAGAAATAAAATTATAGTCACAGTGTGCTCTGGGTTCAAAATTTGGACAGTTTTGTGCGTTTTGATTTTGAGTGGATTTTGATCATAATTTACTGATCCATTTAATATATATCGCTAATCAAGATAATGTTACGCACAAAACATGTTACATCACAAAAGAGTTCAAAATTTTGCTCAAGATTCGATTAATTTTTTTTTTATTTAAGAAAAATTGGGTCAGATCAAAGCAAAGTTAACACTTTTTTCTGATAAGGCTATTACAATATATTATGAGCTTGCTTAAGTTTTCGAGATTTTGATTTTTGCATTGAATCTTTGACTGGCGACCTTCTGACGATGCTTTTATCTTTAACTTTTTTCCAACTTTTTTTTGTGCAAATAAATATTACAAAGCTCTGATCGAAACCGGCAAAAATTGGCTATCTATAAAAAATTTTGTCTTTTAAAATGTTCAATATGGTAAAAATTGACCAAAAACTTTGATTACAAAGAAGAGCTAAGCGATAACTTTGTCTCAAAAAATTTTGTCAGACAAAGGAACTGTACAGTGCTGGTTTCAGAAATAAAATTATAGTCACAGTGTGCTTTGGGTTCAAATTTTGGACAGTTTTGTGCGTTTTGTTTTTGAGTGGATTTTGATCATAATTTACTGATCCATTTAATATATATCGCTAATCAAGATAATGTTACGCACAAAACATGTTACATCACAAAAGATTTCAAAATTTTGCTCAAGATTTGTTTAATGTTTTTTTATTTAAGAAAAATTGGGTCAGATCAAAGCAAAGTTAACACTTTTTTCTGATAAGGCTATTACAATATATTATGAGCTTGCTTAAGTTTTCGAGATTTTGATTTTTGCATTGAATCTTTAACTGGCGACCTTCTGACGAGGCTTTTATCTTTAACTTTTTTCCAACTTTTTTTTGTGCAAATAAATATTACAAAGCTCTGATCGAAACCGGCAAAAATTGGCTATCTATAAAAAATTTTGTCTTTTAAAATGTTCAATATGGTAAAAATTGACCAAAAACTTTGATTACAAAGAAGAGCTAAGCGATAACTTTGTCTCAAAAAATTTTGTCAGACAAAGGAACTGTACAGTGCTGGTTTCAGAAATAAAATTATAGTCACAGTGTGCTCTGGGTTCAAAATTTGGACAGTTTTGTGCGTTTTGATTTTGAGTGGATTTTGATCATAATTTACTGATCCATTTAATATATATCGCTAATCAAGATAATGTTACGCACAAAACATGTTACATCACAAAAGAGTTCAAAATTTTGCTCAAGATTTGATTAATGTTTTTTTATTTAAGACTGCAACTGTTTAGCGACAAAGAGTGCATTAATTGGTTGTGATGCAAACATCCTAAGGTTGTGAAATTACTGATCATGTTTGATTGCCATGTTCTATAAAATATGCTTTTGTTTTTTCAACCTCAAAAAATTCAAAAAATAGGAAATGAGATTTTTGGAACTTCAGGAACAAACGATTTCAATTTGGTTTGATCTGTCCATTGACACTTCCAAAATCACAATAACCATCCATTGAAACTTCAAATCTATCGACAATAAAACGTTATAACCTTGATAGCAAACAGCCTTTCCAAAATAATGGACAACGATATTTCTATTAAATTTCAACGTTGAGCTAGAACTTCTTTCACTTGGGCTGAACACAAATCAAGTTTTCGTGATATTATAGAGCGACTAGAGTTCAGATTACTTACATTCAGTTTATAATTCAGATAACACTCTCTGTACGATAATTGATTGCTAAAAGGCAAAATATGCTCCGAGTTATCATTGAATTCAAACTACAATGTGAACTGTGTTGCTTAAATACGAGACAAAATTAACTATATTAATGGATTTACAAACAATTAATTGAAAAAGTAGAAGATGGAGTAAGGGATTTAAATGTTTTTGGGAAGAAATTGTTTCTGTGAAAAATTCTCGCTCGGAGCTTGCTTTTACGGAAAACAACGCTTTAAGAACTAAATAGAGTGCAAAAAACATTTGATTGGTGGCTGGGAGAAAATAAATAAAATAATTAGCTAATCGACAATTTAGGGAACCGTAATTGTAAAAAAAAACACTACGATTTTTGAATTAATCTGATTAAGTTCTTACTTAGCAATTAAAATTTGCATTTAAAAACATTATCGAATCCTTGCTTGGTGTTTCTTCTTTTGAAACCTAATCTCAAGTGATAAGTTGACACAGGCCTTCTGTTTTGTATTTGTGGTTTTTTCTTTGTAAGAATCGAAGAAGACCTGATCATTTGGTTAAAAAACAAACGCCGACCTCTCAAAGTTATTCTTACTATTAAGGTTTATGATTAATTGATTTTTAGCAGTCAATGAGAATCACATAAGCCTGACACCACTTGACATGAATCTCTGCTTTGTTAGAGTACACATGTTTACAAAAGGAAAATTTTGATGGCCGAAAAAGCAACAGATATGGTGGATCATTTAAACAATTCCCCCACTCTCTTTTGGAAAAAGGGGCAATTCTTGAATAGAATTTAAACGAGCAATTTTTTAGCCAATCAGGGACGACTAAAAAACTTTCCACGTATGTGCAGACTATGTTAAACTAAAGAAAATAAAAAAGGCAATGCTATGGCAATTAGCGATTTCCGGATTACATCCCACAGGGCATGAAAGGAATGGAAAAGAACACCGTCCGCGATTGTGCGTAAACTGATATCCAGCTATCTAATCTGTAGGCCAATTGTTTTTGTGGCAAAGTATATCACAGAAAGGGGGTAGCAATTCTTTTTTAAGTATCAAACGGGGGGGGGGGGGTGGAAACAATTCACCCAACTATTAATTCTATAGAGTTTGCCATTCAAAAAGTTGACCAATGAAAGTAGAAGTGAAACGAGAGAAACACTTTCTTTCTTATACTTATTAATTGTACTAGTTGCAATGGGTATGGGTTCCTCTAGACCAGGAGAAAGGCCTACGGAGAATTACAATGGTCTTGTGTTAAATGAAGCTGTCATGCAAGAACCTTCAGATGTCAGAAGACGTTCACATTAAATCTCATCATTTAATGAAAAAATTGTTTTTTTTTAAAGAATTTTTACCGCGAATTTATGAGTGAATGGTGGTGAATAGTGGGAAGAGTTTCATCTGGTAGCCAAAAATCCTAAAATTATTGAAATTTTTGGTTAAAATTTTGTTAGAATTGAGTTCTTAGTGTAAATGCTGCTTTCACTAGGTCTCACTGCAATTCTTACATTTTAGATGGTTTATTTACAATAAAACCTCGGCCTGGGTGCCCTTACAAAAAAACTGCGTACAATAGTGTTTCCCGGTTTTTAATCAAGCGTAGGGCGGGGGGGGGGTTGGAGGGGGTGCTCACACATTGCCCTGATGTCTAAGCACAAAACCATCTACAGCAGACCCCATAATTGTGGCCATTTTGAGCAAATTTGCCCAATTTTGTGAGCTAAATCTACTTCATATATTATTAAAAGGGGTTTAGATGGTAATGCACCTTCCCTAATGCACTTCTAAATTTTTAAAAAAAATATTTCTTCTGTTGTGATAATTATCTAAAAAAACCGCCCAATAACGTTTATAGTTTTTCTTTCATTTATTCTGTCACCCCTTCCCCCGTAGCTTAGTGGTCATCTAACTTGTAAGCCACACGATCTAACTCATAATTTGTCATGAAACACTGGAGGAGGGGGGGGGGGGGGGGGGGGGGCGCTGGCGAAGCAGAATAGACCCATTTTGTTTTTTTCTTTGATGCTCAAAGAAGAAATCAAAAATTCTCTTATCGAGATGTCTAAGCAAAAAATTCTAAAAGTGTACGACTTGCAGTAAATGCGGTAATATAGTTGCTGTATATATAATTGATGCAATTTGGCCCATTTGAGGAAGGGTCGAATTGTGAAAGAAGTTTCAAACCAACTGATGAGATTTGACAGGATGATCCCGACCATGAGAAATGTACCGGATGGGCTGTAAATTCAGACGCCTCAAAAGAAATATGCACTTATTCACCTGTTAGAGTTGATTTCAGCAAATATTTCCCTCAACGCTCTATAAGGACTTGCCCAGTTGAAACGATCTAAGAAGAGCCGGCTATTTATATCCCTAGTTGAAATGCCCCTATTTATATCCCTATTTATAACACTACGGGGCCCCCTATTTATATCCCTAGTCGAAATGCAACGCTTATCTTGCAAGAGTTTTGCATGATTAATAGCCGCCCTCATCTTCTCAGACGGCTATTATTGCACTCCTATTTTTTTACAATTCAAAGAATTTATGAATTGTATTGGGGCGTTGTTTTTTTTAAGATGTGTTCACACATTTTTCAATGACTTTGATCATTCAAAACGGGATAAACAGGTAAAGCTCAGCGGGCATTAGGTTTCATTAGAGGCCTAAAGTGGACGTTAGTAGCCCTTCAAGTGAGTGTTGCAGCTGCTGGAATGGCCTCAATTCAAGGTTATAAGGTCATTTTTAGGAGTTTTTGGGCTCAAAATGGTGCAATTTTTCATGTTTTTTTGTGATATTTTTTAAGTTTTTTGCTTGATTTGTCTCAGGTTGAATTTTTTAATAGTTGATGAAGGCCTTTTGCAAGAAAAAAGTACTTGTTATGACCATTTTATGAGCTATATGTTTTGGTACTACAAACACAAGCACACAAAATGATACTAGTTTTTGCAATTTTTTTTCAAGTTTTTTGAAAATTTTTGTCAGTTTTTGTATTTTTCCTGTTCAGGGGCCAGGGAATCTCCTTTAAGGTTTGATAATAGGGCACTGTGTAGTTTCTAGTATTAATGAAGTGTTTTTCAACATTTTAATATATCAAATTTTTAGCATTTTTTAAAAAAAATCTGCTATTTTTTTGAGGTTTTTGTCAATTTTTGATATTTGTCCATTCTCAAGTGCCAGGAAACCTATTCCCAGGTTTGAAAAAAATTACTGCATAGTTACTGGTTTCAATGGATCTTTTTCAACAACGTTTTAACACTTCGAGTTTTGAAAATTTCAAAAGAATTTCTGTTTTTTGGAGTTTGAAATTTTTTATAAAAATTATTGCCTATCGGTCTTTGAACCAATTAATTTTTTAAGGCTTGGAATTGGTTTAGTGGGTATCCTCTAGAGACACTAGAAACATTTTTTAAGAAATGATTCTTAAGATATTAATATCACGATTTCCAGCAACATTTCATTAAAATTTCAATTGATATCATTTTTTTTTTAATTTTTGAAAATTTTCGAGTTAATCGATGATCAAGGGCCAATTAATTTTTTTTAGGCCTTGCTGATATAATACTGCATCAGTTTCAGATACAAAATCGGGTTTTGAACACATTTTTGAAATAGGTATATTTAAAGGGATCAAATTTTGCCTTAGGGGTAAAAGCTTCAAAGTTTTATCAATGATTATATATTTCTTTGGTTTGTTATATATTGGTATGAAATGATCTGCTGATCAGGTAGAGTAATTCTAAGTTTTTCATTCAATTCTTTTAATTGTATTAATTGTATTTCGGTACTTGTCCTGCTATGTTTTTTTACTTCGTCGAAATTTTTTTTCGCTTTACCATTTTGCCGCTTTTTCGACATTTTGCGTGAAATCTTTTTGACTTCTGTAGGCTAGTTTCTCTCTTCTCTCATTCTGCTAAAAGCGAATTTGAACATCAGTTGCTAAGCAAAGCAATTCAAAATAAACAGAGTCATTATAAAAAATTGAAGTCAGAAATAGAAACGGGATAAACCCATAAAGCCCAATTTTAGATGCCCGCCATTTGAACGTCGTTTCTATAAGTCTTAGTTACCCTCATATGCTTATTGGTGTTGATAGTAGCCCCTGTAGCCTCTCTCTAAGAAACAGAAGTATGTTCAACTACGAAATGCCATCAAGATAAATCGGACTTAAAAAAGTTTTTCTGTACAAAAATCTTTTTTTTTTCAACATCTTCTATTCGTTCAATCCCAATCATGCTTATTGGAATAATCGGCGGCTATTTTCCGGCAATCTTTCGGGTATGCTTTATGGTTATTTGAAAGATTTCAAAGTTCATTTATGTACCGTTTCGTCCGCGTCCTGTTTGTCCTTTCACTCTTCAATTTTTCGTGTTTCGTTATTTTTTCAAAAAACGTCGCTCTCACAAAAGTTTGCTTTTCGTTTTCTCGTAGTATGTCATATGTGTTGAAATATGTTTTATTTTTGCTGTAGTATGTTGAGTATGCTAGTATGCTAGTTGGGTTGGTCTTATAGCTTTGGTCTCAGGGTGTTTCTTAGTTGATTCGCGAGTTACGACTGGATTTCTTTCGACTTTTTCAACTTTAATATTTTACTAGAGCTCCTGTTGAAGATATTGATTTTGCTGTTGTATGTTTGTGTGTAACTGTACGATTGCTAGTTGTTTTTGTCTTGTTGCCTTCTAGGGTGTGACTTAAGTTTATTCTCGAGTTACGGCTGGATTGTTTCTTGACTTTTCCAACTGTCATAGTCTACAAACATACTTCTGTAATTTATATAATTTATCTGCAGCTTGTTTATTTTGTTAGAATGATTGGTTGTTTTGGTTTGGGTATTGCTGGGATGTGACTTAAGTTTATTCTGGAGTTACCGGTAGCAAGTTCCCCGACTTCTTTAAGTGTACTACTGCATTGCTGTAAGTTAGTTTGTTGTTGGTATACTAAGGCCCATAATGAATTGTTCTAGCTGTAGATTTTCTTCTTCCTAGGGCGTGACTTAAGTTTGTTCTGAAGTTACGGCTAGGTTGTTAGGTTGAGTTTGTTTTGTTGCTGCGGTTTGCTAGCATAGTTCTTTCCTGCGCTTGGGCCGATTGTTTTACAGACTATCTACAATGTGCTGTGCTTGGTTGTCTTTTGTGTTGGGTTTCCTTTGCGTGGATTTGGTTTTTTAGAGTGTGCGTATAGTAGATAACTGTGTGAAATGGTATTTTGCTGATTGTTCGAAATAATAACATCGTGATGTACAATAGTCTTGATCAAAAAGTCAAAAAGTTGTACGCTGCCAGGTCAAAGCGTGAGGCTGAATTGCATGGTATAGATGAAGATATCCTTCATTGTATAAATAGTAAAAATAGGCGAGTGAGGGTAGAATGCTTAGTAAAAAAGTGCAATGAAGCCTTTATGACTGTTGTAGACAAAAATGAGGACCTGATTGCATTTGCTGGAAAAAAGGGAGGACCCAAATGCAATTTTTCCTTCATTAGAGTCTTACTTGGAGGCAATGACAACTAAGAACGACAGGGTCTCCACATCAGCACGAAACTACATCAACTCTGCTGATGATAAAGGGAGTGATTTTCAGGAACAGAGGGCTTCCATTTGTTCTAGAGTTCCCTAACCTATTCATCAAAAACATCTATTCAGCTTAAACAGGATTACGTAATTGCTAAAAAGAAGCGCGTGGAAACTGAAAAACAGAATGTGGCAACAATTTGCCTTGCTAAACAGAAAAAGCAAATGGAATTAAATGAACTGGAGGAAAATAACAGGAAAAGGTTTGCAGAGGCAGCTCTGCAAGAATTTGAATTGCTGGACGCCGTTCCCAAAGGTAGCCATTTTGAAGCAGCTGAAAGTGTTAGGAGCTCAATGAGAACTGAAAAAGCTCTGCAGGGCTGGATCAACACCTCACTTGCTCTAGGTTTTAACAATGAAGATAAAACTGGAGAACCAGAGGTTACGAATGACCCGCCAGAATGCCCTAGCCACAACAACGACGAAACAGTGGAAGATCACAACAATAAAAATTCGAGGCAATTACATTTTAGGCTATGAGACCATGCAACTCGATCCTCATTACACTCCAACTGAGAAACGTTTGGCTGCTGCTAACATACAGGCGTTGTACCATGCGCACCTACGGGCGCAAATGAAACAAGCAGGCCAACAAGCCACGAAGCTTCCAAACATAACTAACCAAGGAACCTCAGATAATCATCTGCCTTCTGTAAACGTATCAGGGGCTTCTTCGCCACCCGTTCAACAACCAGTTTTACCACCGCTGTTGGCACTGCAAATAAATCAAAATAGTTTGTCAGAGTTTTTCCCACAAGCACAAATTCCAATTTCACAATCCGGGGGACCTGAAACATCAAGTCTGAGTGTAAACAATTGAAAGCGATGCCCCCGACAAATATTAATTTTGTTCCCCGAGCCCCGAACCCCACACTTCCTCCTTTTCCGACAACAAATATTTAAGCCCCGCAAAAAGCGTTGTCTTGCACCCAAGCGCCCCCCCCCCCAAGCACAAACACACAACAGCATAATTTCGGACCCACTGATCCTAATGACCTTCCCATCCCGAACCCAGTATTTGCACCTAACCTCACTGCTTCCATTCCACACGCCCCTCTGATCAATCAACCTCTCGTCCCTTACAGTTTTCGGAATAATAATAATAACCGAGTACACAAAATTGTACGTTCCGTTGCTGCTCCTGTCCCAAATATGACCCATTCCCCTCTTGGCCAACACTTTGTGCCAAAAATGAGTCATTGGCGTTTTCAACGGCACAGATCTTCAATACTCAACCAAAGCACTACTAGCGTGAACAGTGTGCCTCCAAATGTACAAGCACATATCGCACCCTCAAATATAACGTTCCACTACGAATATATCAGAATTCACCCCTTCTGGTTGATATGCAATCACCATCAGGCACACAACAGGAAAACCCGATCGCAACTAATAGCAATGTTGTACATGGTAACGCCATTCCTGTGTTTCAGCCAACATATCTTTATGTCGGGCCCACACAGTTGAATTGGAGTGGTCCGCAGGTGTCTGCAACCGCCTTTTCAATAGCAGATAAGGCGTCATCGATTAGGGAATTGGCTGATGCAAAAACAAGTAAGAAAAACGACCCCTTGCCCGAAAGGAAACTTGCACAGTTTAATGGCCACCCATTACAGTGACTGATGTGGTCAATTCAAAAGCGCGATTGACTCGCATTCGCTCACCGATGACGTTAAAATGACCTACCTTAAACCAATCGTCACCGCTAAAGCAAAGATTGCAATAGCCGAGTTTCCATACTGTGGTTTAATGTATAAGGATGCACTAAGGAAATTCAAACGTAAATTTGGCCAACCACAGGAAGTCGTAAATGCACACCTGGCTAAACTAAGCATTTTTGCTCCTCTTAAAATGCACAATAGTGATAACATCATCAACTATTCTGCAGCCATATCATGCCTCCTTGGGGTTTTCAAGTCACTATCATTTGATGCTGACTTGAAGAGCGCTTCCCTCCTTAACCAGGCGCTACAGAAGTTACCGCCAAACATGAGAGAGTTGTGGTCGCTCTTTACGGTTAAGAAGCACTGGGTTAAGCCTACCCTCCTTGCCTTCAACGATTAGCTTTAAAAAAGCTGAGGCCCACAATCTAATGGAACAAAGCCCAAACAGGCAAAACGTGAAAATAACAGCACTTCAGTAACCAAGACCAAAACAGCCTCAAAATTGTTTGCATCAAATTTACAACAAAGGAAAACAAAGAAGCAAATGCCATCTTTTTCTGCAAAATCTTTTTCACGCTGCATTGTATGCAAAAGTAAACTGAGTTGATGGCGGAAAAAAAACTTTGCTTTTCTTACTTACGCAACATGCACACATTCCGCCAGTGCCCTCAGCCAAGAAAGCGCCGGCCATAAGGATGCAAAGGTTCGCATAACACACTATTGCATGGAGCAAATAGGGTTTTCTCAACAAAACAGTCAACATTTTCCTATATTATTCCGCCACCTGTCAACACAGGTCAAAGTAAAGCAACTATTAGTTAAAAACCGTCTATTGAGACTATAACGATGTCGTCTGTTGCAGAAATTAAAGGGCTCCTTCCGTTGACTGAATTGAAGTTGTTCATTTCGTCCGATTTCGATACCAAGGCTTTAGTTTTCTGTGATACCGCCTGCAGTAATTCCTGGATGGCCGGTAGCCTTGCAGATAGACCCGGTTTGCTTGGTCAAGCACCGAAGCTATCTGTCAAGGGTATTAATACCGATGAATCAGTTGAAACTAGGGTAGTTGAAGTTTCTGTGAAACCCGGAGAACGTTAGTAATTTGAACCATTTACCATCAACTCTTTCGTTAAAGAGAGTCTGAACGTCGGCTCAGATATATTTGATGTACAGGCCTTGCAAGAGACTTACCCACACCTAGCAGTCCTTGATCTCGTGATATATTCCTGTAAAGTCATTGGGATGATACTCGGACAAGATGTCTATCATGCAATCCGCCCGTTACAATACTTCTCTGCCGATGAGAAGCGTTCACCTGTTGCCGTACGCTTACCCATAGGTTGGGTTTTGAGCGGTCCGTAAATTTTTTGTTCGTGTTTAACGTCAACATGCTTTAAAATGAATATCGAAACTGACAATGAGTTAGCAAGTCAAGTAAAGTTGTGGTACGACCTTGAATAACTCGGGGCAAACAAGCAAGTAGACTCACGATCTGCTGCAGACACAAGAGCTCACGAAATCTTCGAGAACACCACCATACACAATGGTCTGAGGTACGATGTCGGAACGTTGTGGGCAGCAGACAACAACAAGCTCCCAGATAATTACTTCTATTCTCTTGTGCAATTAAAATCTCTCGAAAACGATTGACCAAGGATGAAGATCTTAGAGAGAAGTATACTAGTACCATCAAAGAAGATCTAAACAAGAGGTATGTAAATGAGGTTCCGGGCGCTCACAAGGTTGAGAATCGGTCCTTTAACGAGTGGTACTTTTCCCATCATCCGATTTCAAATCCGATGAAACCGGGTGAGGTGTGTTGAGTGCTCAAAGGAGAAGCAAAACTTCATGGTGCCTCGCTGAATAAATCTTTGCTCACTGGCCCTGATCTGTTCCAAAACCCTATTTTTGTACTTTTCCGCTTCCGACAGCAGCCATATGCAGTGTCTGCTGACATCGATGGAATGTTTTTAAAGGTTAGGGTATTACCATCAGATCAACCAACAGTTCGCTTTTTGTAGCGGGAGAATCCCACAAATAACGTTGCAGTGGATCTGTATACACGCCATATCTTTGTGGCTAAGCACTTGCCTTACAATACAATTAGCACTGCGAGAGACAATGCAAAGTACGACCACGAGGCTCCAAAAGCCGTCCTTAAAAATTTTTACAAGCTTATTCTGACAAATAGTTTGACTCAGTGGAGTCTCCTCTGAGAAAGCCATCAACAGATCGAAGGAATTGGTACACATTTTCCATTTTGGTGGGGTCAAGCCAACAAAGTTTGTAAGCACTGTGCCAAATATGGGTGATCGAATTGATGGTTCTCCTCAATCTACCGAGCCCAAGGTTTTTGTTTCAATTCAGGAGGATTCATCGCATGAGCTTGGGCTAAAATGCGATCAAGTTAATGACACTTAAGAGTTGTGAGTAGGAGTACAAGCTGAGCCATCAAAAAGTCAATCACGCAGCGCTTAGTCCTGAGTCTTGTCACCAAAGTCCTTGACCCCATTGGCCTTGTCGCACCGTTTACTGTCGGTGCGCGACTGATCTTAAAAGACATCTGGCGTGTCGCAGGACAATAATGAGACAACGTACTCCCACAGGACATAGTTCAAAGATTTTTGGTGTGGATCGCAGACTTACCGAAGCTTGAAAACATCAAAATTCCCAGAATTTATTTTACTGGAGCCTATGATAATATAGAGTTGCATATGTTCGGTGACAGTTTCCAGGATATTTTCAAAGCCGTCGCCTTCTTGCGATCCCGAGAGAAAACTCCTACGGGCAATGTAAAAACAGTTTATCGAAAGTACTTGCGCATTGCCGCACATGTTGTTGGTGTTTCGCCGAAACATGCCCGCTACCGCAACCCCGATGGTAGCATTACTGACCCTACGGAGCTCGACGAAGCCGAGCGTCATATCAAGTACTTGGTGCAATGAGAGTCTCGTGAAATCAAAACGCGAGATCTTGACAATATATCTGTTATACAGAGCAGCCGAATAGCTCCACAGTTACCGATCTTTAGTCCAAATGGAATAATCCATTCCTCGGGTCGCATCAAACGGTTAATGGAAGTTGGGTTTAAAGTAAAGTCCCCTGTCATTTTAGACACGTCATGCGTTTGTAAAACTGTTCCTTGATCACACCCACTTAAAGCATTATCATCAAAGCATTGAATACCTAGGATTAATTGTACAGGAACACTATACAGCACTGAAACTAAGATCATCTTTGCGTTCCAGCAAAGCACACTGCCTGAGATGCCGAGAAATCCAAGTTGTAACTATGCAACCAATCATGTATGACTAACCTAAGGAGAGACTTGCTTGCTAGTCTCCTCTCTTCGCGAACACCAGCGTTGACTACTTTGGGCTTTCTATGTTACCCACCGTCGTTTTACTGAGAAAGGGTAGGGCTGCCTCTTCACCTGTCTCACTACTCGCGCTGTCCATGTCGAGATATTTACATCCATGGATACCAGTTCCTGTGTTATGGGAGTTGAGGGTTTGTGTCACGTAGGGGTACATCTGTCATGATTTGGTCGGACAATGGCTCTAACTTTATTGGAGCAGAGAAAGAACCCCGAGAAAGTGTCAAAACGTCAAACATTGTCCAAAAGTGCAGATGAGCTCGCTCAAAAAGGCAAAAAATGGAGAGTCAATCCACCCAGCGCACCACACCAGGGTGGTATCTTGGAGAGGTTGGTACGCAGCTTCAAGCGCGTGTTGTATAATATTCTTGGCAAGCGTCGTTTCACCGATGAGGTGCTGCATACTACCTTTTGTCACGTGGAGCAGGCTCTCAATTTACGTGCTTTAACACCCGTAAGCGCTGATGCGTGCAATTTGAACGCTTTAACGCCCAACAACTTTCTTTTAGGAGAATACTCTACCGGCATCCCGTTCCCATTGTTGTCTCCGATAGCGTCGCGCGCTCTGCCGTTTTACGAACATGGATGGCACTCGTCCACCCGCTCGCACCAGTTTTCCCAAGATCTTCTTCCGGGCCGGAGGATGTTACGTAGTAATGGAATTTTAGCCAAACAGAAGAGAGTATTTAAATACTTATTTAAATGCGTAAAGAATTTGTTCCAAATTAATAAAACACGTTCTAATATACGTAGAAGGCCCCGAAAAATTTCGTTTAACCTATTTTTAAGTAAATATAACCACGATATGGGTCAATTAATGTGGTTTTTGGATTAATATAATTAGGATTTCTAGACAATTGTTGACTGAAATGATTTGACGACAACGACATCAGACAAAAAATTTGTTAAATGAACACCAAAAAATCTTGCCGTCTAAGTTTCAATTGTCGAATTGAACGTCTTGAGGTTTATACGTTGTTGAATTGTACGTTTTACAGTAGATCGTTGCTTATATGGAGATTGTAGTTTAGAAAAATTGACAGTTTGTTCCGTACGAACTATGCTTAAATAAGTATAATGGGCCATCTCTGTAACCATTTATCGGAGAAGGCTTTTTTAAACTTAAA
Organism: Convolutriloba macropyga; assembly: GCF_964194025.1. Taxonomy (NCBI): domain Eukaryota; kingdom Metazoa; phylum Xenacoelomorpha; order Acoela; family Convolutidae; genus Convolutriloba; species Convolutriloba macropyga. Next base: position 953,326 of record NC_134482.1, on the reverse strand, counting down.
CTATGTAAAGCACACAGCACAGGAGATATTCGTGCTAAAAATCATCCTACCAGACATAATTTTAACGAAAAGGGAAAAAAATTCGAATCTGTAACCCAATTTAAATAAACTCAATGCATTGATTTGAAAAATTTGCGAATTGTTTCCATGGTGTCGATCAAGCAAGCCGTTAGGCAAGCAATCCGTATTTTAAGTTTCACTGGCGTTCCGGTGTGCGCATTTTGCGCGCGGCGTGGCTTCGCTGTGATGAACGCCCGCGGCTTCCAGATTACATCCCACAGCGGATGGGAAGCATGGCAATGGACAGCGGTCGGCTGAGGCCCGTACCCACTAGATTTCTAAAAATAGACGCATCTTTGTTTCTTTGGTGCCTTTGATCACAGTATGCACTGTAATAAAATGAGCAGTGTTGATTTTAACGGTTAACAAGGATTATTTTTGATATATTACATAACTATTGCATAACGTTCGGCTTGCTTTTATGTCGGGTTACTTTTACTTCGGCTTACTTTGCGTTCACCTGTTTCTATTTAGTTCAAAAATTGACGTTATCTTTGAACTAGGATGATTCCATACTCTTCCTAGATATTTTCAAATAGCCGGAAACAATAGAACAGGTTTGTTAACAGGAGTCGGTAGATAAAACTTTGTTATAGTTTTACTATAATTCCGTATTTTTTTTCATACCCTTGAATGTTGCCGAAAAATTTTGCCAATATTTTGCCAGGCTTAGACTCATGGACCACTTTTATAAATGTTACTCCGTTTTTAAAAAGTTGCTTAATTTCTAAAAGTTTACATAGTGCAGTGAGAGATGAGTCTGCCGGTTTTCAATTTTTGAGTTCACTTTATCACTAATGGTTTTATTATACAAATACAATTTAATAGAGACAACATTTTCAAATTGCGTGAAAAAATTCGTTGTCTTGTAAGGATTATGTTGGGTAATTGCCTTCCAATGTGAACGTGAACGTAAAAATGTGGAAGCTACTATCTATCCTTCTGTTATAAACAAAAATTAATTGGCACATTTGAAACTAAATGGGACTCTTCTCAGTGTGTTCTTTTTGGAATTCAATTACTAAAAAAGACGTCAGCATACATATTTGGACAGGGTTATTTTCAGTTTTAAATGACCAAGAGAATTTTAGATTTGATGTATTATAATTTAAGAGCTCTTTATATGGCTGGAAAAATTGTTTGGGTACTCTTGTATGCTTGCAGAGACTATAAAAAACGTTTAACAAAGGATCAGCATTGTTTGTTTGCAGAAACCCAAGAGTTGTATACCAAAATGTATCAAACATTTGAAACGCGAAATCTTCTTATCTCAGCTGGGTATACAAAATTATTTGTATTAATAAGAGCAGATTGACCAGTCCGTAGAAAAAATCTGATAAGATAAACGTTTTTTAATTAGTAAGAAATCAACAGTTTTTATAGTTGTACAATTTTTAGCTCTTAGCCATTCCAATTACATAGGTTTTTGGTTATTCAGGTTTAAGAGATTAGGTCGAGAATTATAAAAAAGATTATCTACAAAATATATCTACAAAATGTTAAAAGTGAAACTTTTGAGGAGCTCCTCTTCTCAGATTTAAAACTAAGAAAGTTCCATGAAACGTTTTCGTAACTTGAACAACTATTCTGCCCAATTTTTTGGAACAAATGAAAGATTCATCAAAAAGATCTGCTGACAGTTTCAAAACGTCAGACTTGCGTGAAAACTTGTCTGTCGCAGAACAAACGATGATGGTCTGCTGAAAAATTGACTAATTGATATATATATATATATATATATATATATATAGAGAGAGAGAGAGAGAGAGAATTGAAAACAAAGAAATTGTTAAAAATAGTTTTTTCTCGACTCAGACAGATAAAGTGGGAGTTTTTAAATAGTTTTGAAAGTTCAATTGCCGTTTAAGAGAAAATGGAATTAGACAGTTTTGGCAGCAACTTTCTGATGGTTTGCAAATCAGTTTCTTCCATATGCTATTTATTAATTCTTTTGGAGTTTAGAAGCGAGTGGTGAAGTCTTACCAAATAGACGTACCAAAATGTAGAAATTTCAACAAATATTGATTGTTTGAGAACTCTAAGACACTGTACTTTTAAGTGTTTAATTATCCTAAATTGGACATAGCCTAATTCTAGATTATGTTTTTTTACCACATCTGGCCATGACTAAGGGGCCATGGCCATGCCTCAGTGGCCCTTGGGACTTGATATGAATTTATCACAACCGAACGTGAGACCAGTTTCCACCAAAAAAGTTTAGTTTTTCTTTTTTGGCATATCGCAATTTTTGATCAATTTTAAGTTTACGCGCATATCCTATTCTAAAACACGACGAATTTGTTGACCAATCCCCAATCAGAAAGCAATATTTTCATTATCTCGATTGTGATTGGCCAGCTATAAAATGTCTATATTTTGTTACGTCTGCCATTTTCACTAGCGCCGAAGCGACTGTTTCTCTGAAATAATCCAAAATTTCCGCTGGCGGTGTATAGTATAAAAGAGCAGTAATTAATTCGCCTCTACTATCTTTCGACCTAAAAAATCTCTAGAATGCTTGCAGTGCAATCCAAAACAATAAGCTTGCAAATACGTAGAGGAGTTATTACGGAGTTGGAATAAAATCTACGTATATTTTTCAATTTTGATATAACGGGAAAATTTTATCTTTTTTTCTGACGATGTACGGAACTATATTACAGAAACCTTTAATTTAAATTTACTTGATATACAAGGAGTGGGGGCATTAGACAATAAAATATTTGAAAAAATAATCAGTTGTTAAAGAGGGCTGGTATAGACAGGGAGTATTGCTGGACTGGTATAAAGCTTTCAGAAAAGGTTGAACCAAAATGAACTGTGAAATGTCAAATTCTACCGTTTCCTGCCATTTGTTGCAGAATTTTCCGGCAAAGTTCTTCCTTCCATAATTATTTAGGAGGGGAATGCAGTTTGTGTAGCTGATGGTGGAGGTCCTCTAGTTAAATTGAGCAACTACAACCGGAAGGATGTGTGTTTGTATGGGACTATCTCTTACGGAGATCTAGAATGCAAACAAGGAGTCACTGCATTTACACGCGTGTCCAGTTACAAAGATTGGATCCAGATGACCTTGGTCGAGGTTGAACTGATACTTATTTTTTTTTCAATTTTTGATGCAAAAAATATGCAATTAAAGGAAAAAACTGTCGTAAAAAACTTCATTTTTTGTCTCCCCTGACCAAACAATTAAATGGTGCCAATTAAAATTTTTGTTTTCTTTCCCACCAAAAACTGAAGATGTTGTATCAACAAATAATTTTGGCGAATTTTTGAGAAAAACAATAAGAAGTGACAAAAACAAAGAATAACAAATAATAACGTTATTAGTAAAAAATGCGAAGACAGAGCTTATTTTTGTTTTTTGTTCCCAGGCAGAAGTGTTACTTTAAAGGAATCGTATATGGTCTGGCAGAAAATTGGTTAGCTTCCGCTTTCTTGCAAAAAAGGATAATCTTGCTACAACCTGCCAGAAAACTGCTATCTTGTAGAAACTGCCAGAAAATAGTTATATTGGAAATGTCTGTGCTGGAGAAGTGCTCACCTTGAGAGCTTTCAAGTCAAAGCAGACTAAGCGATTTCGTTCCGGTTGACCAGTATTTTTTTTGGTTAAAAATGCCCAAATGATATTTTCATAATTTGAGAAACAAATTGAATTCCTTTAAACATTTGCATGATTGAAGTTCTGTGACGAGAACTCAATACGGAAATTGGATAAATAAGTTCCGATTTGATGTTTACTTTTGATTGCATTTTTAATATGATTAACAAGCAGGTTAGTATTTGTTGCGCATATAGACATTTTTATAAAACTGCTTTGCTGTTTTTTCGAACCAAATCATTGATTTATTGTGATATCAGTTATCATCTTGGTAATTTTTTCCCTTTTCCTAAAAGGAAAAAATGTTTGTAATTTTTATTTCGTACTTAATATTCTGAAACAATCTGTTCAAGTGCTTCAAACTGGACAAACAGCAATCCATCAAAAAAAAAACTGGTTGATCAATGGTGCAAAGGTTCTCTGAAGGAGCCTCGGAGAAAAATGATCTCATTGTAGAAAGCCGTCATGGTCTATGACCACAAAGAAACAAAATTTGACAAAAGCCTTAGAATTTTTACAAGTGTACCTTAGTTCTTCATATTTGTGGATGAATAACAAAAAAATGATGGCTGGTTTTGATTTAAAGTTTTACTATTTACAGGATCTAATACTGAAACGGGTGTTTTATTGATTGGTTGTGCGTTAATTTGATAGTATTTCTTCCAGGAAAAAAACTTTAATGACTTTTTTGCGGATCGTTTTTCATTGTCTTAATTGCAACATTTACTATACATAAGCACAAATACTAGTTTATGGTCACTGGGATGATGATTGACCTCAAAAATGCTAAAATCTGTATGATTTGCTGTTAATTCTTTGATTTATTTTAAGAATTGCTGTTCTTAGCGTATACTTTACTGCATGAAGATAGAGAAATTTTTTGTTATTGGTACCGTTACTGCTTGACGACTCCATCCTGGCTCTGTTTCTTTCCTTTCTTAGTCGATCGTTTTCTCTCTTTAGTTTCTCTGTTTCATCTTTTTCAAATTTTAAGTCCTCTTGTAGTTTTGTGTTACTTCTTTTTTCCCCTTCCAAAGAGTACTCGGTTTGAAGTATTTCTTCGTCTTTTCTTGTAATTTTCGATTTGAGTTCCTCCATCTTCTCCTTGAGGTTTTCGTTTTCCAATTTGAAACGTTTCATTTCCATTAGTAAATTCTCCTTTTCATTCTCAGCTGACCACAGCTGTTGAGTTGATCTATGTAGATCTTTTTGCAAAGTTAACACCCTTTCTTTAAAACCTGCGTTTTCTCTCCTTAAAGCACCAGCTTGCTCAGGAGTCAGAAATCCATCCAATTTTAGGAGTACCAACTCCTGATGATTTCTTATTCTTGATTTTGGGTCATTCTGTAGGAGACACCTAGCTTTCCCACCACCAAGGTTATTTTGTATAAACATAGGTGCTCGGTCTGTCAAACTGAAGGCGATAACGCCTTCCTTGAGCTCCGGTTTTACTTCAACTTTCTCCGGAAAGTCGTTTTTCCTTTTTAGAGGACTTACTTTTGGGACATTAAACTTCACCTTCTTGGGTATACTGTAGACACACACCGGTGCTTCGTCTTCTGTTTCCTCTTTTGTCGGTGATGGCACGATTACAGTGGTTGCAGGTGACGAAGGCCTTGCCAAAGACTCTTTTCTAGAGGGTGGAGCATCAGATCTATTTGGAGGTTGTTCTGTTGGCGCCGAGCGAAGATTGATGTCTGGGATTTCTACATAAAGGGGGACACATAAATTAGATATATCGGCCTCAAAAGGATCCCTAGTCCTCTCGACTTCCTCGGCCCAATTATTTTCGTAAATAGGGATAAATAATGATACCGGATCATTATCAGTCAACGGGCTATTGAGAATCTCCCCAAGAGATCGGTTGTTGTTGTTGTTGTTGTTGTTGTTGAATGCCATTCTAAATAAAAAGCTAGATCCTTCTAGTTTCGGATTGTATAGCCACTACCCTTTCTGTAGGATAGAGGCTATCTCTTACTACTTTAGGAAGCACTGCCTCTAGCAGTGGTTGATTCGGAACGCTAGAAACAGGATCGTGTAATTGCATTATCTCACGATGACCATCCATGGTCCTGAGAAACGGAGCGAACGGATTCATAAGCGAGGCGACGGTACAAAAAGGAACGCCGTACGTTAGCAGTCGAGCGGAAAAAAACAATTTTCAGACAATATATGAAAACACCAAGTATTGCAAACAATGTAAACACGGAGAGTAGCTTTTTCAGCCCAATACCACGAGCCTGCAGCTAAGATTTCTAAACTTTCTAAGTATCTCCATGTCGCTAAGCCAGACAATTCCGTTCGTAAGTTGGTATTGAAATGGCTTAAACCTGGATGTGAATATTTGTTACCAGCTTCTAAGTAAACCTCCCGACCCGCAATTGTCCTTCGTGAATATTTCAAAACGCGTGCTCTTGCACTTTTTCGTAGATTTTCATATGAAAACAATCCTGCCGTGTGCGGAGAGGGTAGATTGTCAGCAAAGTCTAAGTGACTGAACACGCTCAAAGATTCCGGATTCCGAGCGACGGAACGGTCTGACGAAAACTAAAACAGTAGACTAATAAAATAAAATCATAGAGTTTGGTAACTCCTAAATTCCCCAAATCCCCAAATTTCTTAACAGTTGGTACTGTTAGTCTATTTTCACTTTCTTGTTACAATTTTACTGGTGTATAAGTATTACCTCATTACTTACAACGTTTCATTACCGCACGTGGACGTGCTCTCTCTGGGAAGGGAGAGGTGTAACAACCCAAGATTCTGGTGAGTCATTTTGCTTAGTTTTCCAGCTTGTAGTTAAGAGTTTGTTGGTCGTACTTAATAAGTTCATTGTACTTTATACAAGTCAGAAATTGAACGCTTATCGGTAACATGTGGTGGAAACAAACCGAGGCGGAAAAACTCTCAATATTGGATTGTATTTAAATTTCTATTTCACTGTTCTGATTTCTTACTTACTATAAAGCCGGAGCTTAGAATTGAATTCTTTTGCCTCAGTTGTTATTCAGACCAATTCTAAAGAGAAAACCATGTAAGTTAAATAAGTGTATTCAACAATAAGACTTAGAGATTTTCTGGTAACCCTTTTTCATAAAACCCAAGTCGAACCCATGCAAATAGAAAGATTCAAGTTTTAAATAATAGTAACGGTTAGGGTTGCTAGAATAGCATATTAAATTTTCTTCGGATCTGATTAAATAATCAAAAAACAGATCATATCGAGCGCAATAGAAGCGGAAACGATTTTAAAGTTGTGTATGAAAAAAGCTTCAGAAATTACTGGAAAAAAGCAAAATTTTACAAATGAAAATTTTAAATTTCAAGCTGTGTAATAGATATAAAATACGGGAGTTTGACAAAAGCTTTTTTGCAGTTAAATATAGTTCTTCTTGCCTTAAGATTCAGAATGAAAATTTGCTCATGAAAAAAATTTAATTTGAAAATTACTCTAAAGCAAATTAAAACTTTTAAGTTTATGCACGAGCAGCTTTTTGCTACAAAAAGGGAAAAAATATCAAGATGAGTCGAGTCCATGAATGTAAAAGTAGAGCGATTTGACGGGCAATCGATGTAATAAGATACTCTTACCATCACAGAGCAAGCATCGACTTGCAAAATAATTCGCTCTCAGACACGCGAAAAACAAATAACTAAATCTGATCAATATATTGAAAAGAAGGCATTTCCTTTGGAAGTATTATATGAAACACGTGATTCTCAAGTAACTCCTCTGTATCATTACATTAGGTTGACTGCATAAGATCACGGGTAAAATGTTCAACGTTTTTTGAAAAGAACAACTTGCACCGATCTTCCCTAAAACTTTCTCGGAATTTGCCAATTTTTACAGTAATGCATTTATCACGTACGTTTAAGTTGCTCTCTTGATTTCAGCAAGCAAGACGAAAATATAATCAAATTTTGCACTGAATCTAGAGCACCCTAGATTGATCCCCCACCAACATTTTTTTTGCTGTTATCATATCAGAAGCACTGTGTACGTGAGCAAATCAAATTATGTAGTGGTTCTTCATCAGCTTGTGTGGACCTCAAACCGGTGAGAACTAACCAAAACGACCCCGCCCTAGTTTTTATATCTGGTGGGTTTAAAAAAATTGGTAGGCAATTGCGCATTCAATTTTAACAGTTATGAAAACTAGAGAAAGCAAGAAGGTTTTGTTAGCTGAGACTGACAAATCTACAGAGCTTAGTCAGGGGGCAAAACAATGCAACTTATCTTCGGGACTGACTCAGCAAATGAATAATTAAACAATAGATGAAACCGCTTCCCGCTTTCAAGTGCCCCCCCCCCCAAAACAACACTTTTCTACCCAGACAAAAAGGATAAACTGTTCCAGATATCTGTTATTGAATATCATCTTGGAAAAACTAAAATTAGATAGGACCAGTGGGGACCGCACTTCGATGAGATGTTGAGCTCCAAATCAATATGGGCCTACTCGCAATTTACGCCTTTACTGTCTAAAGTGATAAAGATACCACGCGATTTAGCGAAACGGCTAGACGAGATTGTGCAATCCGCGAGTTCACCAAATCTAGCTGCAACAGACATGAATCTAAATGAACTCCCAGATCTCGAAACCATCAGCAGCAAGCACATCCCTACCCTAAGGTTCATTCCTGTAAAGTGTCGGGTGAGATGGTCAGAGTTACTAACATCCGTTATCGATGCTTGCATTTCACATGCGCAATCGTTAGAGAATTGGAAAAAAACTCTTTGCAATTAGTAAATATGTTCTACGCGCGTCTAATCGTGGGGGTAAGAAACACAAGCAGCAGAAAGAGAAACAGTTGTTGAGCAGACTTGAGCGATGGAAATCAGGTGATTATGCTGCACTGTTGTACGAGGCGGCCTCAATAAAGCAATCAAATATAACTAGCATTGAGTCAATGGACGCTTTAGCAAGCCGCGCGAAATCTTTTTGCCTGCAGGGGCAGTTTGGAAGGGCAGCGAAAGTTCTGTCTTCTGACGGCATCGCACCTGACGATACTGCAACGTTGAATGAACTTAAAAAGCTCCACCCTAAAGAAAAGCAACCTGATCCCGAATTTGATCAAGATGCTAACACGAACGCATTTCAATTTGACGAGGCATCAGTATTCTCCCAAATCAAGTCGTCCCCAAATTTACTGCAGCTGGGCCGTCAAAAATGTATCCCGAGCATCTGCTGCATGCAGTAAACTGTGGTGACCCCGATCAGTCAAAGCGAGCAATCACTAGTTTAACAAAATTCGTGAACTTAGCCAGCAGGGGTCAGCTCCCCGAATTCATTGCTCCTATAATATGTATTGCAACACTAACTGCATTGAAAAATTTGAAAGATGGGGTTCGTCCTATCGCTGTTGGGGAAGTCATTCGACGTCTTATTGCTAAATGCATAGCTCGTGAAGCGAATTCAGAAGCTGCTGATCTATTTAACAGAAAACAATCTAACACAAAACTTGTACAGCATAATTGGTATTTGGATGTTGACATCCTTGCTGGTACTCACCAACAACTTTGCACAGCATTGAATTTGTTGACAAATTTGGGAGAAGGATGCGGTTTAGAGCTCAGGATAGAAAAATGTGAGCTTTGGTCACCCGTTGATCTGAACGATATAGATAAAAGAGTAAAGAGAAATAGCACAAAAGCACTTGAGATCTTGGGCGCTGCCATCGGTAATCCCAGCTTTGTTGCTGCATCTTTGAGAAAAAGAACCAACAAAATAGAAAAACTACTCGTATTCAGACTGGCGTACCTAGACGACCCACATTGTGCGCTTGGAATTCTTCGAAGCTGTCTTGGTGCCCCAAAGATGGTATATTCCCTGCGATGCAACACTCCATCTGACGAATCCTCTGTTATTTTGCAGGATTTTGACAACCTTCAGAGAACAACATTTGAGAATATGTTAAGCACCGTTATAGGTGACAGCGCTTGGAAACAGACTTTTCTACCAATAAACAAAACTGGCGTTGGTATTAGACAAGCAGTTGACCAATTGAAAGCGGCGTTTGTTGGGCCAGTATCGCAGGCAGACGCTCTTGTAGAACAAATAACCGGTGAGAAAATTACAGGCAACCAAATTTTCAAAGAAACAGTGGAAGAACTGAAGAATCTAGAAATTAGCGAAGATACCCAACACAAGATTCAGGAGGCACGTGACGATGCTGCTTTTTCTGACCTTCTTGGTAATCAGATTTCAAATCGGGAGAAAGCGTGTTTGCTTTCACTAACGTTGCCTCAATCTGGTGCCTGGCTTTCCGCAGCTCCAATCCCTAGCCTTGGCCTTCACCTTCAGCCAAATGAATTCAGAGCCGCATTGAAGTATCGGATTGGTGTTCCGTTATACATTGAGGAACGAAAATGCCCTTACTGTCAAAACGGCAGACTGGACAAGCTGGGTGATCACGCTTTGAGCTGTAATGGTCGGGGGTATATGATATCGCGGCATAATAGAGTGAGGGACAGAATATTTGCTGCTTGTCGCAAACTTATCACCCGTCTGCGAACAGAAAAATTTGATTACAGATAATAACTCAAGGCCAGGAGACATATACTTGCCCAGCTGGTCAGCGGGACAACCATCTGCGTTAGATGTAGCTATAATTTCCCCACTCTAGCCCAGTCTAATTTCAGATGCGGTGAGGAAGCGTGGTTTTGCTCTGACAAATGCTGAAGATAGGAAATATTAACAATATGCCCAAAAATGTGCAGAAATGGGTATCCAGTTTGTACCACTCGCGTTTGAATCTTTCGGGGGCTTCTCAGATTTGGTTCAAAAACTTTGAAACGCATAGCCTTGCCGACCGATAACCGAAACTTTCAACCAGCTGGTTTATCAATTGCCTACAATCGGTTATCTCAAGGAGTCTCAGTGACTTTAATGAGAGGTTCAGCCACAATGCTGATCGCCAGAGATCCCCTGTTATGTGACTCATTCCTGCGACAACACCCTCAGCCCCACAATGGTTAATTTACAGTCTTGGCTCTCCCAATTTCAGTTGCCCAGTTACTGCTGTGCGCGAATTTGTTTGTCACCCAATGAGCGTGGACAATGCTCATTTCATTCGTTCAACCCGATTGTGTGGGTTGATGATGACGAAATTTTGAAGACCCGGTTGTGAGGGTTTCCGGGAACAAATGAAAGGCAAATACTCATTTGCGTTGGCACCATGGTGATTTGTGGGCACAAGGCTGATCGCAAGAAAACATTCTGAGAATCGACTGAACTTAGAAATGATTTCAACCATGATTTTCCTCAACCAAGCATACCTTAAATTTAGTCTTTGGTATATAAAAAAATGCATTAAGTGTTTCTCTCATGTGTTATGAGGTCTGCACCCCAAGACAGGCATTGATCAGACCAAACAGAATTAGTCCAGTCCATCGACTAGACCGAGAAGACCCTAGGCCAGATCATAGTTCAGACCATTGACCAGACGGAACAGACCCTAGGCCGGGAACAAACTCTTGGACAGAGCTTTGAGCAGACGCACTTAAACGTATGTACGCGTTCAAAAAAATTATTATAATTTAATTCTTTTATTTTTCGAACGTGAAATAAATATGAGAATTAAAAAATAGTGAAAAAAAATTCGCTTGAAAGACCGATGTGAAATTCAAAAACTAGTTTGGCGAAGTAGTCTATTCGACAAAATTTCAACTCATTTGTTTTTCATAACGTTTATTGAATTGATTTAAATCCACAAGAAATATCATTGAAGTAAGTGACAAATGGCACAGAGGAATAACAATTTGTAGATATGCAGAAGGTGAGAGGTGCAAACCCATGTACGGTAGCTTTTTTTTGTAAGAAATCCGTTGAATGTGGTGAAAATAGAAATTTCACCGCTAAAATCCGCAAATCGTTCAAACATTTACCGCTAAGACCGCAAATCTTAGAAAAGTTCACCGCTTGCGCCGCATTCATTGCAAAAAGATGCGGGCGCTTTGCGGTGAAATTTATTTATTTTTGTCACCACTAATCACCGCAATTCTGACATTATTTTTTTGACAAAACCTCGACCCGGGGAAGTCATTCAGCATGGTTTGATAATGAACTTTATGGGTGTGCTGGGGATGCAATTTGATGATACAGATCAGAGCATTTTTTGCTTTTTTGATGTTATAACACGTTGAAGTCAACTATATTTAAATATAACAGAACTCCAGGCTTATTTCGATTTTGATTTACACAAATTTTGATTTAAAAAAATCTCGACCACTGGTTGGGAATTTGCCAGAATTCTGAAGCCGATGATTATGGGGATGATGCGGACGAAGAGACATCGGGCCTTGACGAAACGAAGAAGAAGAATATTCATGATATGTTCATGGAGCAATTGAGAATTCTCATCAAAACCCCGGATTTATTCACATTTGAAAGTAAAGTATTCTTTTGAATGTCATCGTTCTATATTGCAATAACTTCTGAGTTATGTGAGCAATCTGAGTCGTTGTTCAAAAAGTTGACAGGATAAGATTTCCCTTCCAACAATTGTCACGCATCGTTATCACTGCCTCATATTAAAGTTTTCACAATACAAAACGATAAAAGAATCTCAGGTATCTTTGCTTATGCATGCAGATTATTTTCTGACCAATTATTAAGAAATGCAATCGTAATAACCAGCAGGGTTTCACGGATCTAGAATGGGATGTCGTTCAATATTAGTTTAATTACATGGCCCAGTTAAGATTTCTCATAGCATATTACGGCCTTTTCATAGCAAAAGGGTCCGGACTGAACGTCAAGACTTAATCAGTACTGATTCAGTAAAATTGCAAGTCCTCGATCAATACTGTATGAGAGCTCTGATTATGTCACTTTTTAGACTTGGCACGTCATTAATCAAGCCCTAAGTCTTGAAAAGTATTGACCAAGTTTTGGCCAAGACTTAACAAGTCTTGTAAAAATCTTGACCAAGACTTGACAAGGCTTGTGCAAGTCTTGACCAAGACTCGACACGTCTTGGGTCAGGCATTGAGCCAAGTTTTTATTGCTGTTCTGCCTTGGTGTCGTAACGAAGGAAGGAGGCTACCACTTACAGTGGATTGCCTAAAAAACTCTCTAAAAAGAAAAAAGAAGCAGAAGACAACGCGCGTACTTCCACAAAGTTCATTTGATAAAGAATGGAAAATTCTGATATCGTACACTTTCTTCTGCCCATTGAAAAAAATTTGGTTTCGAGTTTGATTATATGGGACATTTAAGTTGATACATCTTCAATTCAGAAATTGCTAGGTCCGACTAACAAATTTCTTGTTAAAAATGTTTTTCATTTTTACTAGTGTTGAAAAGCATTAATTATATGTATTTACTTCTTAAAACTATACTTAGCTTATCAACTGCGCAGTAATCAAGAATGGTCAAGACTTGACTCAAGACTTGCCAGGTCTTGGCCAGGACTTGACTTATACTTGACAAGTCTTGAGCAAGTCCTGACATGTCTTCAAAACTTGAGATAAGAGCTAATCAGTACTGATTTGTCAACTCAAGACGTGTAGTTCACTGGAGAACGGGAGGGCTCGTTCTGGGAGGGTTATGCGCGGTAATTTCATGGGTCAAGCAGGCGTTTTTCCACAAGCACAATTGAGTCGAGCTTGGTATTTTTGTGGGTTGAGCAACAAGCAATTCAATTTGAATTTTGTTGTTGATTTTTGCAAGTTGACCATAATGCTGAATGTTCTGCTGCTGGGAACTAGTTACCATTGCTCCGGCAATAAACATTTCAATAGCAATTAGGTTAAACTGTTTTTTGTTTCTTTTTAGTGTCAATGAAAGCAAAAATTTTGACGTCTCTTATATATAATTTCTTTTGTCACTAAAATTTCCGAACTTTGATAATAGGATCATCCCTAGTCAATAGATTATATGCATCTGACAAAAAACTTAAAGTGCATGATACAACTCTCAAACTTATTTGTGTCCTGTCGCAAATACTTTTCTTAAGCTGAAACGCTCTTTATTTCAGCTCTAATAACCTAGGTTAAGTTAATTGCCAGGTGATAATAAAGTCGCGTAATTTTCTTTCTTGAAATTTTTGTGTCGAGTGAGTCTTTTCATGCCATCGACCATTTGTTTTCAACTTTCATCCCGGGTCGAGGTTTTTGGGTAAATTTTTGTAAGAAATGCGGTGATTGCGGTAAATGCGGTGAAAATAAATATTTCACCGCATTTCACCGCATTTCTTACAAAAATTCACCGTATTTCTTACGAAAATTCACCGCATCGACTTTTGTAGCAAATTAATGTAAGAAATGCGGTGAAAGCGGTGAATGCGGTGAAAAAAAATAATTCACCACATTTCACCGCATTTCTTACAAAAATTCACCGCGAAATTCACCGCATTTCTTACAAAAATTCACCGCATATGGTTTCCAAAGTTAACTCAATCTAATTTAAGTTCGCAAGAATTTACAAGGATGCAACTGGCAGTTTGCGCAGTGGATGGTGAAGGCATGCAGGAGGTCAGGGGTTCGAACCCGTGTGGGTACGATTCTTTTTTTAACAATACTGAGAACGCGGTGAAAATAAATAATTCACCGCGATTCACCGCATTCACCGCAAAAAAGATGTAAGAAATACGCGTTGAAAATTATTTTTTTCACCGCATTTCACCGCATTTCTTACGAAAATTCACCGCCAAACCTCGACCCGGGATGACAATAAAAATGAGGAAAAACATTTAACTCTTCCGCAATTCTCTCATTTCAATGGAAATACATTACATTTGAAGAAAAACTTTTCTATAAGAAAAAATTTAATTGAATAAGAAATTGAGTTTTTTCAATCGACTTCTTTTGTTGACTATCCCATGAATTGATAAGCAACAACAAAGGAGCTTAAAAACAATTTTCTTCTGAAAGCTATACCGAACAGTTGTTGGTGACCTCGCCTCTATATTCATTTTTTAAATAATTTTCTTCCAGTAAAATTAAATCTATTATCTAAAACTCTTCATTCAAGGTTTTTGTCAACAAAAATCTCAAATAAAAAGCAACTTGTTGCTTTGTATCTTCAGTAGATAGGTAAAACTGTGCATCAACTTTGACGACTGATGGCAGGAGTCGTCAGCGCTGTTTGTTGTTTGGACTTGCTAAAAGAGACTATGAATTAACTCCAAATTTCAACTGATGTTTCCACGAAGCAATTTTTTACTTACATCATTGCGTAACCCAAAGTTTTGACACAAAAAGACTCCACTTGGAATAAATCAGTTCGCAATTTTCACCCTGACTCGAAAGAAACGTACCATACGGCCATGATGGAATGTTAAAAAACAATTGATCCTTGCCTGGAACAGGGTAGCCCAGGTTGAGGTCCCAGACCGAAAGTCTATATGTCCAGACCGGAATTAACGCATAAGGGGGGTGTCGTGCGTTCAAAATTACACGATCTGGAAACACGATTGAACGCACGAAAGTCTGGACACCGACAGTGACAGTGAGCCCTAGGACATTGACAGTGGCTGAACGGAGCTATTTTTGGGGAAAGTCAGGAACAAGAGAAAAAAATTAGTCTACAAATTATATTGAAGCTCAAGGGAAGGGCTGACTGATCTTGGACCAGCAGAAATCCCATGTGATAGTTAAGCCAGAGTTGACCGAAACAGAAAAACGTTTTTCAGTTCTTATGAGAAAAAAAACTTGAGATTGGAAAACTTACAGATTCCTTAACGGAGAGCAAAGTAAACAATAAGGAAACTATCTGCGGATCTAAGTACCGTGTCAGGAAAATGTGAATTGAAAAAAATGAAGACTCAACGAGGAGAGACTCAGTTTTTTTTTCAAATTGAAGTGTAGAGGAAACCCAAAAATATTACGTGTAGAAATATTGGTTGACAGCGAAACAATTTGGAAGAGTTGGGCATACGAACAGTTTCAGAAAACCCAGATGAAATTTTCAGAAAGACCAGACAAAATTTTGTTCAAGATCATGCACCGCATCGACAGCGTTTGAAATATAGACTGACCCGACAGCATACGTTAGTTCGAACCAACTGCGGAAGAAAAGTCAATAGTGAACAAGATAGGAAACAATAAACTGAACTGCCAAATGAAAAATTCTACGAAGCCATCAACCGTGCCCATCAAAGACGTGCATGCAATCAAAAATAGAGCATAGAGTAAAACGGAACATACCAGACGATAACTTAGTATTAACAGTCAAACGAAATTGATCTTTCTAGAAGAAGCCACTGCAACACGGCTTTATATTTCTCTTTGCGTTTTTCCTTTTCCTTAAACAAAAAAGTCAAGGTTTCCGCCTGCAAGTTATTTGCTGAAAATTAAAAAAAAAACTATTCGAAACGTTTAAAAAAGATCCTTCAGCCGCCGTGGCCAGTGATGGCTGTAAGCATAATTAGTGCCGAAGAAAATCTTTGTGAGTTGGAAATTTTTTTTTGGAATTGGAATAAGATTGGAAAAGAACTTTAAAAAAATGTTTCCGAAATGATTTTGGAATCTGATGTATTCTCCTTTAGCTTCAATTTATATAATGCGCAATCTATGCAATTCTATTGGCGTCGGCTACAATCTTTGGTAAGTTGTGGTGTGAAGCTGTTTGTGCGAGGAAGATCTAACACCTAAATAGAACTTGTGGTTGATCTCAGCCTGAACAATTGTTGCAGCAACGATGGTACCACATTAATGTTTCCGACACAAAGTGGCCAAATTCACCAAAACGCAATCTATTCTGCCCACGAAAAAAACAGTCTTACAAGTGGGAATTCTTAAGGCATCTGATAGCCGTCTGCTTCGGTCAAATGAGTTTCCGGCGCAATTACGCAGAAACGAGAATTTTTGTTACTGTTTTTGTTTTTTGTTATGTTGATGAAATTTTTGACTTGGACTTAAATTAATACTGAAATTGAACGGGAATCATTCAAGGCTCTGCACGGTGAAAGTTGGTTAAGAAAACACTCCCCTTATGAACATTCTTAGCAATAATACAAAGAATCTATACAGTTCCATTTAAGACGTTACAAACTGCTCAATATGATCTTGATATGATTAGCAAGAACCATATATGAACTTTTAACGGCTAGTAAAAACCATACATGATCGGTCTATGAATAGTAAAAACCCTTTTATCATAACTCTAAGGTTATTAATATTAACAAAGCCATTTTTCCTATTTAATTTGTTCACTTTATTGTTGGTGCTGCCAGTGCATCACCAGTGGAACGCTAAGTAGCGCCGTCGAAAAGCAATTTTCATCAAAGAAAAGAGCTAACAAAAATGGCCATGTAGTGATTTGTAGTCAGATGAGAGAAAGAGAGAGAGAGAGAGAGAGAGAGAGAGAGACTTGTTTTTGACTTTAGTGTTTGGCCATTGGGTGATAGCGGTACAAAACAAAGAAACAGTTTTTTTAGTCACATGTTTTTAAAAGTATCCCTTGGTTTTCCGAGACAACGATATTTCTGAATTGGCTGACTAAATAATACAGACTAATATGTAAATTTTCCGCATATGACTACTAAGAGGGGATGATATTTGTCTTCCTCATTTAATCACAAAAAAGTTCTGAATTGTAATGCTTCTGTTAACTTTTTCATATTTTTTAAATATTTGGTTCATATATTTTTTGCTATGGTTAAACAAAAACAACATATAATTTAGCAAGAAAATCAGATCCATACATGACTTGTTATATTCACTAAAATTTATTTATTCTGTATATACTGGGCTAATTACCCATTGGGTTGCCAGAAACCAAGTTGTCAAATTTTTGGCGTTTTTCACTGATCCGCTTTTCTTTCTATTTGGCTCATTGGGTCTTTTTTTCTATTTGATTTTGCTTGCGAGTAAAACTACCAACGAAGGAAATCCAGAGTTCAAAGTTCGACGTGCATGACAAGATGTCCACCAATGATTCAAAGGCAACTCAAATTTACAAACCAAAACTATGTGATTTTTTTTGTGATTTAGAAAGGAAGCTGCCTCAATGAAGATGTGCTAAGAACCAAATGCAATCATTGTCCAATGACGGCTGGTTACTGAACGGCTGATAAATTATTTAATAATGGTGAAGGGTATTTTACAATTTTAAAATTCAGTTGATGTTCAGCTCACCTTTCTTACCATTAAAAACAATTGAGAACAACTCAAAATCAATAAAAAACTTTAATAAATTTAATACTTTTCTTTGGGAAAAAACGTGGAAAAGCAACCCAATACAGATTTCTGATGAAACCTTACCTCATTTATCGTAGCAATCTGAAACAAATTACCTTCTTCATTTTATATCATGCAACTTTTCTGCGACTTGAGCGAAAGATACCTCAACTGATATATTTTTCAAGAAAAAGACTTTGGAAGAAAATGCAAAATTGAGATAAAGGTAAATCTAAATTATTTTGCCATTACGTGCCCATAATGCGAAATTTCTCGAGTAATTTTCTTCGATTTTGTTAACTTTTTCAATGACTTATGTTTTATGATTCCAGTCATAAATGTGTGAGTGAATTAGTCACACTAAGCATTCTAGTTTAAAATTGGATCTAACATCAATTGAATTCCACTGCAACTTTTTAGTTCTAGCGTAATTTGTAGACAAAATAATACTTCGAACCTAACTTCCACGCCTTGAATCAGTCTGTTTCACTCTAAAAAACTCAATTCCACATGACTAAGATACTGTCGATGAAATGAAAGAGAACCACATCGTTGATTCTTTTTAGATATGTATCTCTCGATACTAATTGTGGATTAAAAAGACAACCGGCAGTTCGCAATAACTCTTGTCATTGTTCTCATAAACAAATAAGGTTTTAATAGGTTCTCAAGTTACCAAAATTACCAATGAATCGATGGAAAAAATTGAAGTCTGATTACATGCTCAGATTGGTGGAAATTTTTCCAAATAGTGGAAATAGTCAAAATAGTTACGTTTGTTGTCAAAAACTGTAAGTTTTATACCTATGATAAAATTAACTTATTTCTACGTTTTGTGTATCTATATTTAATCTTAAAAAATGAACAAAAAACGAGAATTACTGAAATTTGCCTTTTTGGACATTGACTATGTAACGGCAAACGCCTCTATTTTTTTAGGAAACGTCAAAAAAATCAAGGAACACGTGTTACTGAATGAAACTCCGACTTCATAATAAAATTTAGCAAAACGGAAAACCAGATTCTGATAATTATTGCTGAAATGATGTTTGCGATAAAAATTTTAAACAAGAATTGTAATAAATTAATATATAATATTGCAAGAATCTGCAAAATTTGATAATATTCAGAGAAATTGAACGACATCTTGGGAATATTCTATGTTTTCAACATTTCAGATTACCAGTCTAGATATTTAATCTCAGCATACATATCAAAAAATAGAAATAAATTATGATATATGGCTATATTATCTTCTGCTAAGAAATAGTTTTTAAAACCCTCTACTGCAAAACAAATAGCGAATGTAAAGAATTGTTATAAACTAAAATTTTGCCAGTTTGCATCAAGGGTATAGGGCTGATAACTGTTGGTGTTTTTTTATTGGGTTGACAGTGTTTGGCACTTATAATCGGTAATGGTGTCATCGAGTTGTAAATAAACACAAACCAGTATTTCATTTAAATTATATGCTTTGATAATTACAGCTAAAATTCATTATTCTGATAGGAAACTTTGCATCGCCTTAATTCAGCAACGAAGCTCAAGTTAGTTCATAAACACACACACACACACACACACACACACACACACACACACACACACACACACACACACACACACACACACACACACACACACACACACACACACACACACACACACACACACACACACACACACACACACACACACACACACACACACACACACACGCACACACACATACAACCACACACAAAAGAACGCACACACATATACACACATACACACAAACACAAACGCACGCACTCACACATACACACACACATTTTTTTTATATATATATATATATATAAATATATATATATATATATATATATATATATATATATATATATATATATACATATATTTGCAGCTGGGTGCCAGTATCTCAGCGAGGATTTCAGACTATAACTGCTTTTGATTTGCTTAGACACTCATCTGGGACTGCTAACATCTCTCTTTAAAGAAGTCAAAAACATGTTTTTTGGATGCAAAAGTCGGAGCAACATAAAGTGCGAAAGAGCTGGGCAAGCAGAACGGACCCCGAAAGGTTGTTTTTTTTCTTTTAGCGAATTTGTCATTTTTCAATGGAAATACTAATTGCAGGCCTCAAAATTATAAGTTTTACGATTTAATACTGGCTTTGCAGTGACTCGGGAACATTTTGGGTTGGGAACAGTCCAGCGGAGATCCTTAGCTGCTTGAAAACAGACGGCTATCCTGAGCGTTGCTTTGGCAGTTTTTATAATTAGCTTCTGATTAAAATTTGTCCCTGAACTAGTTCCCAATCTTTTTTCAGTAGTTAAAGTTAAAAAGTGTTGGTAGGTTTGAATACTCAGGATTTTCTTTTTATTTCGAGCCCTATACCAGTAAAAAGCTCTTGCAACTCTTGCTTACATGAAATTATCTTTCATGATCAATTCAAAATATCTAATGTATTTGACGCGAATGACTTGTGTCATTTTATCGAAATGCAGATAAATTGATATGTGCAAAAGTTTCAAAAAACATCATTGAAGAAGAAATTTGGATAGCGTCTTCTAATGTTTGAGTCTTTTATCAATATACAAAAATTTCTCCCCTGTGCGTGAAACTGTGTCCCAACACCATTTTTGCTGTTTAAAATACATTGTTGTCAGCATATGAGGAAACATAGGAAACAGCAAGCAGTTCTGAGTGAGCCATTAAATGGAGTTCTTGGAAATGTTAAAATAAATTTATCCATCTGATCTGAGACTGGCTAACATGTGGTTCTTAAGAGAGGATGCGAAAATACCTGAATTTTTACTTAACGATTCAGCAGTTTTGACTGTCAGTATATGCTCAGATTTCTATTCCAATTTGTCGTACGTTTTGTGGTTAGAGGCTCTTTGCAGTGGAGCGAACCGATCATAGACGCTTTCTTTCAATAAAATTCTAACTTTTTCGGAAAACAAATAAACACCCTATCGCATTAGAGAACTAAGGGCTGAACAAAGAAGCTGTTTGAGCTTTAATGTCCAGAAAATGTAGAAAAAACCTTTTCTGTTTTCGTCAATAACATTTAAATATTTTAATCTGGAGATTTTTTCAGTTCATGTTCCCTGATTTTGTTTTTTTTTCGATTTTAATCGGTAACGATGTGTGAGCTAAAGAAAGTTCTTTAAAGTGGCGAAATATTCCGTCTTAAATTTATGCCCTTTTAGTGAAAACTGTTTACTAGATTTACGAGTGCAGTCTTCATTGGTCATTCAAAACAAAATTTTGGAATGCTTAATTTTCAATCGCATCCAATAGTCTGAATAGTCATCCAATCTGTCGTAAAAATTAAATTATTGACTTTCGAGCTGGTACTTTGAATTTGTTGGGCATGACTTAAATATGCTATTAATTGTCAGTGAA
Organism: Convolutriloba macropyga; assembly: GCF_964194025.1. NCBI lineage: Eukaryota > Metazoa > Xenacoelomorpha > Acoela > Convolutidae > Convolutriloba > Convolutriloba macropyga. Next base: position 932,129 of record NC_134482.1, on the reverse strand, counting down.
AATCAAGCTCAAAAGAAATTTTTATAAGCGTGGAAGGAATTCTTGAAGATGAGCGTTTCTCTTTTCTGTTTTCAAGTTTTCAAAATGTTATTTCATTTTTCTTGAATTTCAAAAAAAGCATTTGTTTGTAATATGTCAATTTCATTGTGGTGATTACCACTCTTTCGTGTGATATTGTGATATTTTGTAATCATTTTAAAAACCATTATTTGGGAAAGAAATAGGTTATTTCAAAAAACTGATACAAGAAAACTTACCTCTTGTTTCGACGTTTCGTCTGTCTATTCAAGACTTAGTACAAGAAGTTGAAACTAACTAAAAATCAACCAGCGAACAAATTGAGTTTTTTCCTCATGTGATAAACTTTTAATATCCGCTTTCGCTGTAGTAGCCATATGGTCTTTTCTGAAGACAAAAAGATGGATTTTTTGGACAACATTAAAAAATCTATTGGTGCTCTGTATTGGTGCTCTGTATTTTTGGATGACGTTAAAAATATCTATTGGTGCTCTGTATTGATGCTCGTTTTGTTTGGGTTTGGTTAACTGAAATTTTTTTGTTGGCCAAGGAATGGTTTTAACAAATTAATATCAAAAATATGTGCAATTTTTTATAACACTTAAAATTTTTTCACGTTTTCTGAAAAGTTTACCATTTTTCAGATTTCAGTAGCTTCAAGGTCCAAGGAACTTCCTTTGGGGTTTGATAATAAGTTAATGCGTAGTCTCTAGTGGTAATGGAATGTTTTTCAAGAATTTGAATTCATGACATTTAGCATTTTTTAAATAAGCTTTTTATTTATTTTCTGAGAATTCAGTTTTTCTTTCGCCCAGTTGGCAGGGAACCTCTAAATAGGGTTTGCAAGTATGATACTGCATAATTTCCAGTGGGAATAAAATTGTTTTCATTTCCTATCACGAAATTGAGTAAATTTTTTAAATAGAACTTTTGAAGTTCTTTATCAAGTTTTTTGAAATTGTTTGAAATTTTTATGAGTTTTTCCGGCACCAGGGGCACAGGAACTTCGTCCAGGGTTTTATAATAAGTTACTGCTTTGTTGCCAGAGGTAATGGAATGGTTATCAATATTTCAATATTTGAGCGGTTTAGCGATTTTGGTCACGCTGAAACAGAAAGTGGAGCAAAAAAGCGAGTGGTTTTACGAAGTGATTTTTTTTCACTCGATTTTTAAAGTAGATTGAGAATAAAATTTCAATTGAAAAAAATCAATTGCGTTTAAGTTCAATTGACGAAGTTCAATTGTGTTTAAGTTTTATAAAATTGCCCTAAGTTTAATATCTTAATTTGAAAACATGCAGATATTTTTGCATATGTAAGTATCTGAATATATATTTTTAATAGCCGCGAAGCGATAGCGGTTATTATTGGGGACATCGTGGTTATTTTTTAATTCGTCGTCTCCATCGATGATTCTTACGACCTGACTTCTTGGAATTGAATTCTTGGAATTGACTTCAGTGACTTCTATTGCTTTGCAATTAAAATTTATGTACATAACGTCGTTTCTGCTTTTAGGTCAACTGTGCGACTTACCTCACTCAAAAAATGACTTCTGAAATCACTTATGGAACTTTAAATTTTATGGACATTTTTTATTAAAGATCAATAGTGTGCATCTAAGTAGTTGCAAACTTATATGCCATAATTCTTGAGTATTAGATTCTTGAGATAATTTTGAAAAAACTCTTTTAGGGCTTTTTCATTATAGACCGTATGTGTCATAAAATTGAGAGACGGAATCGAACCCAAAAAGTCTATAAAGGACTGCTGGTCGATCTGTCTATCTTATTTCTTTAGTTGTTTCAATTCATGGAAGGCCACAAGCGTCTATCGCGGCTATTTTCCGGCAATCTGCCGGCTATGTTTTAGAATTTCGTACTCAACAAATGGCGTGCTTTCCAGATTCCTTAACAATGCGACGACTTTGATGTTAATTATCAGAGTGTGAACAGATGTTTTTTCGGCCTAAGCCTTTTTTTTCATTTTCATTGTGTAATAGAACTATTAGGTGTCCTAATATAACACCTGCTGGCACGTTAAGGATACTTCTGATATTTACCAGTTCATTTTTTGCTGCTTCATAGAGCATTACTGCTCAACTGAGCATTTCTGCTGCTTCAACAGTAATGCAGTTATTCCGTTTGGTTTTGTTTCGCATAATTATGTGGTACGAGTTAGCTTACTCAGCCAATATTTTTATTCTTCTTTTCAACAAAACTTTTCTATCAACTGTGAAGTTGAACTTAAACACAAAAATTTAAGTATGGTAATTAAATACAGCCCCTGTTTTCAAAAACGACTTTAAAAGGCCGGTTTTCTACTCAGCTACTCGAGAATAAAATCGAAATAAATTAAATAGGGGTACTCACATTTATTCCACCTACTTCTGTATCTAACTTATTTAATTTTTAGGTTTGTTGAGTAAATTTAGGTAGAATCCCATCCTGGGTCGAGAAAAAAAACCGAAACAATATGTGAGATAAGCGGTGAAAAGTGTTTTTTTTTCACTGCAAATTCCGTACATAATTTTGCGGTGAAATGCGGTGAAATTATGTAATTTCACCGCCAGAGTAAGCGCGGTGAACTTACAAAAATTCACCACAATTCACCGCTAAAAATATGTAATTTCAACGCTATAATAATTAGCTAATAGGATGTATCATTGAATATCCTCCACTAAAACTGGGGTTAACTTCTCGTTAAATCGGTAATTTTTTGTCGAGAAGAAAAACCACAGTACCCAATACGGGTGAAAGGTGATTTACCTTGAATTCTATGAACATTGTTTTGCTGCGCGCATCGCAACGTGAACAAATATGGGCTGAGATTAAGTTTAAGAGTTACAACCCAACCTGTCAACTTAAATCTTCGAGATAGCGGAGAGAGGAGTATTATTGGGGGATATATGTCAAAAGAGCGACCTTTCTTCGTCTATATCTGGGCTGGAGACAAGTCGTCTTGTGGAGGAAGTGTCATCGCACCCTACTGGGTTCTAACCGCAGCCCATTGCGTATTTCCGAATATAACTAAATCAGGTAAAAGTCTCATCAACCTGTTCTGTGGGCAATCGTTCTTAACTTGTAAGTACCCTTTTTTTTGTTTGAGAGCGAAATTATTTGAGTTATTGAATTATTTCAGCTGTTGTCTAGTTTAGCAAGTCATAGCATACACAACGACAAGTTTAAGACAATAGTTGTTTTAGCTGGTATTCAAACTGAAGTAAACAAGAAAGAAGGGCATCAAGTAAACATGTCGTAACACACCATTCGGATGTTTGTTTTTTTTTGTTGGATCGTTGCTTTTTCCATATGGAGATATATTAGCTGAATCACCTTATTTGCCATTTTGGTACTCTTTTTCAACTCATCACAGCTTAGAACTGGTTTGGAACAAAAAACTCGCTCCTAATTGGATTAATATTGGGAAACCATAAGACTAAGGGCACAAATCATCTTCTTGATATATATAGGTTTGTATTTCAAATTCTAGAGAACATGGGTCGAAGATTTTCCCCAAAAATAACGGAGAAAGATTGTAAAGAGTGTGAAAAAAGATTTTTACACAGCCAGTTCTCCGCTTAATAATGAAGGAAAGAGTGTAATTTGAAAGTAACTTTAAGAATTAAATGGGGAATAAAAGTAAAAATTCTTATTTTAACACCATTTATTATTTACTCAAGAGCACTTGGTTTTGGACTATTTTATATTTCTTCAGACGCTGGACCTGGATTCTTAAAATAGTTCCTGGTTCGATTCTTCTTAGTTCTGGGTATTTTATTGGAAAAAAATGTTCCCATTACAGTAATCTTTTTAGATATCTCGAAATATGGTCTGATTAACGACAGTATCACATTCCATTAAAAACATTCCTTCAGAGAAAAAGTTGCAAACAATCAATTAAAAAGCTTCCCTTGGAAAAAAAAGACGCAGAATCAAAAATATGAGCGATTTGTAACAATGCAAAACTCTTACAAGTTGATTCAAAATCTGCAACAATTGTGCGGGAAAAAGCACGAAGAAATTTATTTAGAATGTACATAATGTTTAAAATGTTTTGTGCGGATTAAACATAATTGAACAGATTCCTCTCCCAGATCTCATCAAAGCGTTTTTCAAGTACTTGGAGAATCTAATCCCACTCCTGCAATTTTTAAGCCCAAGGAAAATGAAAACGGTAATGTCTTTTCAAGTTAAAATCAGATAAAGCCTATGAAATAAAAATCCAATGATTCTAATACGGACACTGTCGTAGATGGAATCTAGTTGAACTAACGAGTGTCGGGGTCCCCTAATATGGGTTGTTCATCGCTATTTCATACAAGAACAGCGATAAATCAAATTAAGCCCCGAATATTACTATTTAATGGTTATGAAAAAACCAAAAAAAAACTTTTATGTTTTAATATGAACAACACTCCACATACTATGTTTTTTTTTCACATATAAGTGATAGCTAAGCGTTGATTTTATGTTCAACTGAAACAAATTTCTCTCATGTGTTATTGGTGTTTCTTTAAATTCCTATTAGTTGATCATTGTTCTTTGAGATAACCATATGGCCCTACAATAGTATTTTGTTGGCTACTATCTGGTGTAAAGTTCTAAAAATTCAAATTTTTAAAATATTTTTTACATAGTTGGGCTTCCAAATTAATCAATTAGACGCCTCGCAAAATAGGTTCATTTTTTACCCCATTTGAACAAACCTTTGAAGTTTTCTTTTTATAGGTTTTCTTCTTTTTGAAGCAGAAAACATCGTTAAACTTGTAATTTTTGTTAAAATTAGGAAGTTTCAAATGATTGTTGAATCATTTAGTGAAAGTCTAGCAACAGAGCAAAAATACCTTTGTTTAGTCGGATTGACATACGGATCTGAAGTGGCGTATTTGTCTGCTATATACCCTTTGCGTATTTTTTCCTGTTACAATCTGCCGTTCTGAAACGCTAAATCAAAATAAATGAAGTTATTTGTGTAACTAGAATACGAAGTATAATGTATAACAGATAAGGATTAAACTTCAACTTACACAGAACTCATCTGCAGATAAGCTCTGTAGAATTTGTTAAGCTTTGGAGTATTTTGTATCAATTCAGACGCTGAGCCTGGATTTTTGAAATATTTTCTGGTAATCCTCTTAGTTCCGGAAAACTCGTTAAAAAATATGCTCCAATCACAGTGATTTTTTTGTTATCATGAAATCTGATCTGATTAACGGCATTATCAAACATTCCATTATTAACATTCCCTCAGAAAAAAAATCGTTACCAATCAATTAGAAAAAAAAGAAAAAAAAAGCAGAACCAGAACTTATGAGCGGATTCTAATCTTGCAAAACTCTTCCAGGATGGTTCAAAATTGTCAAAACCTTGCGGAAAAAAAACTTGAAGAAATTTGGTCAGAATGTACATAGTTCTTAAAATGTTTTGTGCAGATAAAACATAATTGAGAAAATTCCTCTCTATCTTATCGATGCAATAATAAAAAACTTGGAGAATCTCCTCCGACTCCTGCATTGTTTTGAGCCTCAGAAAAATGATAAGAATATTTTTTTCAGGCTAAAATTAGAAAAAACCTTAAAAATCAAAATTTAATCCAATGATGTTAAAAACAACCCTGTCGAAAAGGACATCTAATTGATAAACTTGGAGTCCAACTTGTGCAAAGTATCTTTCAAAATTTAAATTTCATGACTATTTTTCACCAAACAAGTTGTTTTCAAATAACAAATGTCGGGGTTCATCTAAACCTTATAGGTATTTCATTGTTGTTTCATACAAGAGCAACGATACGTCAACTTACGCCCCCAAAAATTACATTATAATGGTTATGAAAAAACCAAAAAAAGCTTTTGTGTTTTACTATGAACAGTAATATAGTGTCTTACAGGGAACGCTACGGGGGGGGGGGACATTTGTGTAACCCAGTGTTTGCAACGGGGGGCACACGAAAAATTGTTCGAATTTTTGGTAGTTTTTTTGGCGTTTTGTTTAGAGCAGTCCCCCGTTGCAAATGTCACCCCCCTTGCATGCCCTGTAAGTCACTGTATTCTTCTTCTGATTTTCCGGTATAAAAATGAAACCTTTTTTGTTACCGCAAAAATTGTATTCGAATACTTCAAGTTAATAACACACGGAGAATGCTTTCTGGATTTCCCTTTAAATATTCTCAACACTTTTACGGTCATTTCTTTTTGTTATTTGGTTTTGTTTTGGTTTTGTAAGTTTCAACTCCCTACTTAATTTATATTTCCCTCATTCCTTCGCAATTGCGTTCGGGTCATTTCAATCCTCTACTCTTCTTATTTGTGTACTAATTATAGTTGAAAAAATGTTCACTCAATTTCGCCTGAAATACGTTCTTTTAATTAGAAAATGGATTGTACACATTTGAATGCTTGAAAGCAGCGAGAGAAAACTTCAAACAAAGATTGTCTGTGTGTGTGATAAAATGGTATTCAGTGTACTATGAAACGCGTAACAACGCTGGTTTGAGAATGGCGTTGAGATAAAGAACAAAATAGTTTGTCTGTTTCTAGCACAAACACTTTTGTATGTTTGATGGCATTTAATTAGAAAACTGTAAAATTTTCTTCTGTTTCGTATCTAACGTATTAAGCACGCCAACTATTCCAAGCCACCCAACTTTTTAATGATCTCTGCCCATGGTGCCAGAATGGAATTGTTGTGTATGAAGGTTTTAAAAAAGCGAGATAAAGCTAAGTTTTGCAAGCTGCAAAATTGATAGGAGGTTTTAAGCTGCTTGAAGGCAAAGACAATGTTTAAATTGAATGTCACAAAGTTTACCACTACTATTACTTCTTTCAAGGGATTTCTCCTCTAAGGAGAGCTAAAAACTTATTATTGTTCCAACAAAATCACAACATTTTTATGGTGTTTAAAAGCCTAATTACTCCTAAATGTATCCGTTGAACAGACTACCCAGCTCGAAACAATTTATCTGTTCATAATTTGTTTTCCAGTTAAATTTTCAACTATTTTCAGAACTGTAATTTTTTCAACGACTTGAAGTCGAAACAAAGCAAAAAGCACTACTGATGAAATTTCAAACGATAGTAGCTTATTCTAAAGTTTATATGAGAATTGCAATTGCAAAAATCAACAACTGTTTCAATTTTCTCACATATTTCTAATATTTAAAACGATAATCTATGTAACACAAAAACTTCTTCGAACAAAATTTTCAAACAGTTTTTATTTAGATTTTTACAGACAATTGTCTATCAAACAAACCTTTTTCATCGATTTTCCTTTCACAAACTTTCGGTTATCAGAAACCCTCAAATTTTTGGTACCAGCAGAAACTGAAGACAGCAAGCAAGGTAACTAGTTTTTTGTCTTTATTCTCCTAACTTTTCCAATGTTTGTATATTTTTCAAATCTGAACATCTGGATTGTGAAGTTTTTCAATTTTCTACTGTAAATTAAACAAGCAACATTTAAATTCGACAATAGAGCTAGTATCAATTATAATATTATGAACATTAATACATTTCAAGTACCAATCTGAACCACTTTCGATTAAGTAGAAGCGTCGTCGTTTACAACTATGTTTATAAATTTGTTGAGTTGGTGTTTCTTCTCCTATTGATGTTGACTGCTCTGTTGATTTCATTATTCTTTCTTTTCTTGATTTACGACGACTAATTTCTATTTGTTGTTCAAAATCGCTTTCTAATCCAGATTCTTCGATAGCTTCATGAATTGTGAATGGGTTTCTTTCCCCACTGTCATCGCTACAAATTTTTGTTGCAATTTCTTCATCAAAATTCACCAAGTCACCCTCTATTTCACATTCAGTGTCACTGATCTGTTGATAGAAACCGGGATCAGGAGGTGTGAAAAAAAAAATATTCATCTTGCTGAACAATTGTTCCATCTGATAATTCAAATGTAGAGTTCGGGTTAATTTGATACCCTTAATCATTTTGTTCTTCAATATCCGTCACACCCTAATCATCATCCAGTGCTGTTTCTTGATACATTGCGTTCTCCCGAATTGCTTTATGACCTTAGGGTAGTGAGATTATTGAGTCAATGTAATACCGCTTGTCACAAAGGCGGTCAGTGCTATTTTGTTTGTCTCAATTGGATAAAGCTGGTGATTAATCGAACCGATTCTGTAGTTTAGCGTCCTAATCAAGCCATGATCCCCCATCAAAACTGATTTAAACACGTTTTGGGTGAGTCGAGCCTGAGCGTATTTAGTGATTCTTTTAACAGATATTTTCTGCTAATCTGTAAACAAAACAAAAATTATGCAATATCATGATTACGTTTTGTTTTTCAAGTTTTTGGCTTTTCTTCATGACTTAGTTTTTTGTCTCAAAATAATGAAAAACTTAACATTTTTCAATAACCAATGCATTGCTTAGGATATATTAGATGTTATCTTACAAAAGAAAAAGAATGTGATAACTAACCTTCAGTTGTGATGGAGTACATTTTTGATTTGAGAGCACAGAAGCTTTGTATCGGTCGTCCCTTCATCTCGTCTTTGCATTTCAATACAACCATCTTTTTTTTTGTCATCGAACAAATTGTTGTCCCGCTCATAATTTGAGAAGTCAAACTTCTAATTCAAATCATTTGATTCCTTTAGATCCTTGTACAGATCAGGTGTTCGGATTTCATAGGTCAGCGAATTTGTGTCTGAGTATAATAACGAACAATCCAAATGTTTTTCCATGGTGCTGTAACGGAAGTCAAACATAAACATTCCGACAAGTCCAAAATTGTTGCCTCAACTATTGTTGGTTTGTTCCAGACAATTTTGTACTTCCGCATTGTCACCGTGACCAACTCATTCGAAAAAATTTTCACTGTTTTCACGTTGAACTTTTCTGTGCTCCTGCACAACTCTTTTTATGTACGAACTAGTGAAATTGACTGATGGTTTCTTTTACTTCTCACAACATTTACCATAAGCGCAGTTTGACATCAGCTTGAAAAAATTCTCTTCAAATTTAATAGCTGCACGCTGGCACATACCTGTGTTCAGATCAATGTAAGGTAAAAACCATTTGCTTTGGGTAAATTTGAGACAACGATGAACTTTCGACTTTCAGGCCCAATGAAACATAAAGGTTCAGAGTAATAAAATGAAGTGTATAACGCTCATTGTTGTAAAGACTCTGTTTTAAATTTCGAATTGATACTCAATCAACCAATATGGTTTGACAAATTCTTTTTTTGGGGCCAACGAAAAGTCTTTGTGATTGCCATGTAGGTCTTCTGGATTTTCAAGATCACATACCACAATTAAACCCCAGTGACTGTCATCAACAGTTTCGAAAATTGTTTACAAATTCGTTGCTGAATCACTCTCAAAGCCTCCAAGTGGGGGTCTGAACGTCTTCATAATGCCTCCATACAAGTTGTTAGCATCTATAATTAGGCCAAAACTATGCTCTTTGTATGGATTGAATGTGTTCGGAAGATACTCATTTTTAGCTTTCAAAAGACGTTTTGCAAACACGGAAGCCACACCACCTCGCATCAAATTTTCAACAAATTCTAAGTGGTCTCTGTTAGTGGGTAATTCGAGTTGGGTCCGCAAATTTTTAGGAACGCTTCTCCGGCAAGATTTGGTGCCGAAAAATATTGAGCGCAGTCTAACCCATATGTTTGAAAGCAAAAGTACGACTCTTTTCAAACACGTCTGCTAGCTGCAATGTGTCTACTGATAAGCATAGATCATGATACTCACCCAAATTGAAGCAATCAAAATTTCCAAAATATTGTTGCGCTTTTTCTAATTCAGATTGTGTTATGGACGGAATGTTGTTGTCACCTGACAATGAATTTACCCAATTGTTCAGAGGTGGATGTTTCGATTCTATAAATGGGTTAAAAGAGTCTATGAAGGAGTACGGATAAAATCCTGATTTCCAGGACTGATATTTTTCAAGTGCTGATCTAAAATTTGGAAATTATCGCCTGGCAGTGATTCGACCAATTTTTCTAGCGAAGTGTTCATAAATCTGAAAGAGTCCAAAAATTGCAGATCCCCATACACTTGAATGATCCTGTTTGTTCGGTCTAAATGTTCTTCAATGAAAACTTTTAGCGTTGGGCTTATATATGTCTCATCAGTGTTTGGTATAACTTTAGATTTGTTTTTGGTATGGCATTTATGTAACGAATTGCAAAAATGGTGTAAATCGTAATGACTTAAATTATGATCAATAGCAGGAGTGATATGTTGAGTTTTCCTGTTGACATTGCAAAGATCATGAGCCTGGCCCAGAAATTCCCACTGAAATGACAGTAATCCAAAAGTTTAATATCATTATCGTCAGAATCTCTTTCACAAATTCAACAGCTTTTTGCGTTCGATTTTTTGTTTGGTTTATCGGAATAGTTTCGGAAAAAACACGGTGCTGTTGTTTTCTGTAATAAATATCAAGAGCCAGTTTCTCCATTTGATCTACAAAATCTACCATACAGTCAGTTGCAATCTGTATCTGTAAAGTCTTGGGTTATTGTGTTCAACTACAGCGAAGCAGTACCCGCTTGGCGTATGCTTTTCTATTAACCTGGAATGAATTTTGTGTCTGGGTCATTTGATAAGTTGTGAAATTTTTCCAGGATAGATTCAATGTCATAGTACACTACAATTGGTGAAAACATTTTTGCTCTAGGCTTTTTGAGGGTTAGTTCCTTCTTGGCAGGCATGGCAATAAACGCTGCGTAGTAATCAAAATACAGATTTTGATGTTTTTTCGATAATTCTGGGCTGCTACAAAGGTGAAAGCAGTTCTTACAAGCAGCCAAACGGATATCAATTGTTATACCTCTTATGTTTGCTATCAATTTTTCTAGATTTTTTATCAAAACATAGTGATATCGCTGGCCAGAAATCAGAAGTACATCAAGGACCAGATTGTATCTTTTCTTGGATACTCTGATAGGCAATAGCTGTTTTTATTGATATCGAAAACGTTCCCATTTACATGTTCAAACGTCTTAAATGAGTCAATTTTATCAATAGCTATTTGCATCTCATACTCGTTTTGAGCATGATGAGCAGTCCTGTTTGTACTGCTGTACAGAGCTGGACTTGTGATCAGGCGCCATGAGGTTGATTCTATGCGGGGGCCCTACTTCATGTGGTATGCTGCAGTGTAGCAGTAGAGGAAACAGTTCGAGTTGTTTATGTTGAGCAGATGTCTGTTGTTAACCAGTTCTGATGGCAGCGCTAGATATGAGGAGCCACGGGTAGGATTGAACTTCACAATTTTTAGTTCCAGGTTGCTTATTTTCCCCAGAACCCATCCACTGCCATTCGATAAAAAGCAGTTGAGAACACAAATCATTTGCTGAACCATCGTGAAAAATTCATCTTCGGATAAACCATCATAGTAGACAGTTTTCATATCAGTTTTCGCAAAAATTGTTGTGTGTTCATCTTCTTTGTCAACTCTTCGATTCAAGAATTTCAACTCTGCTGTCAGTTGAACTTTATGGGCTCCATGGTTTGTTTTGTTTTGTACAATCTCGTCTATCTCCGCGTTCACTGAATTTAGGTAAGTCAGCAGGTCAATTTCCATTGTTGGCTTGATATTGTAAACTTCAACACCGCCGTTGAAGGCTGATTCTACAAGTTTTGACAAACTGTCTCCTTGTCTTAGAGGTTCCTTCTATAACATCCGAGCTCGTGTTGGTCCAGCTTCGCTTGGAGATTCAGATTGTGTTGTTGCATTTGTAGCCCATACAGGTAGTCCGTGCCTGTTTTTCATGTGTTGGAAGAAATTTTCCTTGATCATGAAGCAGTGATTGCAGTATATGCATACACTCTCAACCCGTTCCCCTCCGTGGCGGCTGCGCAGTTACCAGTAAGTCCGAGTAGGCTTGACTTCTGAAAGTGCATTGATTACAGATTAGAGTTGGGAGCTTCGGCTCCATTTTGTGAATTAGTTATAAGTGTCTTCTCAGACTTCTTTTTTCGGAGAATTCTCGATCGCAATGAGGACAAGGAAGAGTCATTTTTTCAGGGTTTTTTGGTTTCTGTGTTCTACTTGAGAAAAAAGACCAAGTAGTTGCTGAGAGATCCAGAGTTTTTGTGATTAACTGGTTAATATCTTTTTATTATTACAATTTTTCCTGGAGCTCTGTTTGTGGTTAACATTTTTGTGTAGGATTTTTGCTCGCGGAATAAATGACTAGAAGTTCCTAATTTCGTTTACAGTTTCTCTTGAATTTATTAGTTTCCCTAAACCTGAAAAGTTATAATAGTCTTAGATACTTGGTTATTGTTTCACCTATGCAAGCTTTTATACCTATCCTAGTAAATGCAAACCATGAACACGCTTTTTATTAATATTATTATGTCTGTAGGAGTCTATAATTGTTTTTGTTTAGTTGTAGTTTTCACAGCATGACATAAGCGCTTTGCGATTCTGTTTTTGTTTCAAGGCAATGGTTACTTATTTGTTACTCACGAATAATTTTAGCTATGATTATAACTATAATGTTTTAGTACAAGACATAACCTTAATAAGTTAAACCAATAGAAAATAGGAAATTGTAATACATTTCAGATGTCCTCGTCATCTGAAGGAAGTCCATCCCGCTGGATTGCAACAGGTGTTGGTGCATACTAAAGACGGAGGGATGCAGCAACACAGTGGGTGGACAGATTGGGAATTCGAACGGCAGTTGGCAGGGCGATCAGATTGAGAGGCTTATTGCTTCTCAAAATCGTCTTGCCGCTGCCATCGAATTCCAAGGATGGCAAACTGCGAAGCTGGTGGAGGTACTTCAAATGCAGAGTGCCGATTCTGCACGATGCCTCCGATGTGGTAGATGGGGTCATCTTGCTTCGACCTGCGGCCGATCCTGACTATTTCTTGTTTGTTTCCAACTATCTGTCTCATTTACTGACCAATATTTTCCTCTTAACAAATAATATAATTTATGCGTGTCTTTTATAAAAAAAGACTTTTGATTTGCAAATATTTCAGCTCAACTCACCTACAATACTTTTTGAACTCTGAAGGTAGCTGAAATCGTTGATCAGTTTGTTATTCAATACTTTAATTTGAAAAAACTAAAAGTCTCGATAGCGTTAATAGAATAGTAGCTGAACCAAAAAAATTAATTAAAATTATTTGTATGTTCTTGCATTTAATAATTTTATACAACACACAGACACTCAAACAATTCCCATCCAAATTGTAATCTTAGTTTTGATTAGAGTTTTCGTTTTTTGCCTGCATAATCTTCGTAGAATAGAACTCTATCACTCCGTTTCAAATTGTTTTCTGTGGGAGCATATGTAATTGGTGGTGTTTCTTCGATTAGCGGTGATTGACATTGCATTGTAACATCTATACTACTGTTCTCACTACTGTCAACAATGGCTGCCATGCTTGGTAAATGTTTGAATTGAGGACTTTTTTTCGTACAGTTTTCGAAAAGAGACGGTGACGTTGGACTAAGTAGGTTCATAGTTCCTTGAGAGTCTTCAATTGAATTTTTCTCACAAGAACTTGATACTGCTTGTTGTAAAAAATCATCTCGTTTTTCTTGGTTTTTTATACCATAGATAGAATCTAATTGATGTAAAACACGATTTGTATCTTCTTGATTATCGTAAAAAGGGACCGTTGAACAATCCATTTCATAGATGGATTTCAAAGTTGCACTGTCGAGAATACAGGGGTCTAAAATAAATTCCTATTCAAGTCCAGGAATTAGGTCAACGTGTGAAAGAATTCCAACTGATGATCTGGTTTCTGATAGAAAGAGAAGCAAGTGATCGTAGACGTATTTGGGGAGCAATATCTTTTTAAAATCCAACCACCGACTGTTTTTTCGATGAAAAGCAGTTAAGGACACAAATCATTTGCTGAACCATCGTGAAAAATTCATCTTCGGATAAACCATCATAGTAGAACGTTTTCATATCAGTTTTCGCAAAAATTGTTGTGTGTTCATCTTCTTTGGTCAACTCGTGGATTCAAGAGCTTCAAATCTGCTGTCAGTTGAACGTTATGGGCTCCATGGTTTGTTTTGATTTGTACAATCTCGTCTATCTCCGCGTTCACTGAATTTAGGTAAGTCAGCAGGTCAATTTCCATTGTTGGCTTGATATTGTAAACTTCAACACTGCCGTTGAAGGCTGATTGTACAGGTTTTGACAAAATGTCCCCTTGTCTTGGGGGATCCTTCTATAACATCCGAGCTCGTGATGGTCCAGCTTGGCTTGGAGATTGTGTTGTTGCATTTGTAGCACATACAGGTAGTCCGTGCCTGTTTTTCATGTGTTGGACGAAATTTTTCTTGTTCATGAAGCAGTGATTGCAGTATATGCATACACTATCCACCCCTTCCCCACCGTGGCGGCTGCCGCAGTGACCAGTAAGTCCGAGTAGGCTTGACTTCTGATATTGCATTGATTACAGATTAGAGTTGGGCGCTCCGGCTCTATTTTGTGAATTAGATATAAGTGTATTCTCAGACTTCTTTTGTCGGAGAATTCTCGATTGCAATGAGGACAAGGAAGAGTCATTTTTATCTAAGTGAGAGAAAAAAAGACCAACTAGTTGCTGAGAAATTCAGAGTTTTTGTGATTAACTGGTTGATATCTTTTTATTATTACAATTTGTCCAGGAGCTCTGTTTGTGGTTAACATTTTTGTGTAGGATTTTGCTCGCGGAATAAATGACTAGGAGTTCCTAATTTCGTTTACAGTTTCTCTTGAATTTATTAGTTTCCCTAAACCTGAAAAGTTATAATAGTCTTAGATACTTGGTTATTGTTTCACCTTCGCAAGCTTTTATACCTATCCTAGTAAATGCAAACCATGAACACGCTTTTTATTAATATTATTATGTCTGTAGGAGTTTATAATTGTTTATGTTTAATTGTAGTTTTCGCAGCATGACATAAGCGCTTCGCGATTCTGTTTTTGCTTCAAGGCAATGATTACTTATTTGTTAATCACGGAAAATTTTAGCTATGATTATAACTATAATGTTTTAGTACAAGACATAACCTTAATAAGTCAAACCAATAGAAAATGTGAAACTGTAATACATTTCAGATGTCCTCGTCATCAGAAGGAAGTCCA
Organism: Convolutriloba macropyga; assembly: GCF_964194025.1. Classification (NCBI taxonomy): domain Eukaryota; kingdom Metazoa; phylum Xenacoelomorpha; order Acoela; family Convolutidae; genus Convolutriloba; species Convolutriloba macropyga. The sequence goes on along the minus strand of NC_134482.1, from coordinate 917,016 downwards.
TCCCGCTGGATTGCAACAGGTGTTGGTGCATGTTAAAGACGGAGGGATGTAGCAACACAGTGGGTGGACAGATGGGGAATTCGAACGGCAGTTGGCAGGGCGATCAGATGGAGAGGCTTAGTGGTTCTCAAAATTGTCTTGCCGCTGCCATCGAACTCCAAAGATGGCAGAGTGGTTTGTTTCTAACTATCTGTCTCATTTACTGACCAAGATTTTTCTTTTACCAAATAACATAATTTATGCGTGTCTTTCATAAAAAACAATCTATTGATTTGCGAATATTTCAGCTCAACGCACCTACAATACTTTTAGAACGCTGATTGTCGCTGAAATCATTAATCAGTTTCTTGTTCAATTCATTAATTTGAAAAACCTAAAAGTCTCGATTGCGTTAATATAATTGTAGAGGAACCAAAAAAATTAATTGAAATTGTTTTTATGTTCATGCATATAATAAATTTTTACAACACACAGACACACAAACAATTTTCATCCAAATTGTAATCTTAGTTTTGATTAGAGTTTTCGTTTTTTGCCTGCATAATCTTCGTAGAATAGAACTCTATCACTCCCTTTCAATTTGTTCTTTTTTGTGGGAGCATATGTAATTGGTGGTGTTTCTTCGATTAGTGGTGATTGACGTTGCATTGTAATATCTATGTTACTGTTCTCGCTACTGTCAGCAATGGCTGCCATGCTTGGTAAACGTTTGAATTGAGGAGTTTATTTCGTACATTTTTTGAAAAGAGACGTTGACGTTGGACTAACTAGGTCCATAGTTCCTTGAGAGTCTTCAATTAAACTTTTCTCACAAGAACTTGATATTGCTTTTTGTAAAAAATCATCTCGTTTTTCTTGTTTTTTTTTATACCATAGATAGAATCTCATTGAAGTAAATCACGAATTGTATTTTCTTGATTATCCTAAAAAAGGACCGTTGAACAATCCATTTCATAGATGGATTTCAAAAATGCACTGTCGAGAATACAGGGGTCTAAAATAAATTCCTATTCAAGTCCAGGAATTAGGTCAACGTGTGAAAGAATTCCAACTGATGATCTGGTTTCTGATAGAAAGAGAAGCAAGTGATCGTAGACGTATTTGGGGAGCATTATCTTTTTGACATCCACCCACTGACTGTTTTCTCAATTTTATTCAGTGGCTACACATCGGCGTTGATACTTTTCAAGAAATAAATATCTATGGTGGAAAAAGCCAGACTTTTGGAGAATCATAACCGAGAAAACCATTTTGGTCTAAAATAGCAAAATGATTTTCGAATTTGAACAAATTTGAAATTGTAAATTGCACAATATTCGCTTAAACTAGCCTTTTGCTAAAAGAATGAACAACTACTCGGTGCGGTGTCTAGTACATGTATTCGAAATAAGATTGTATGTTTGTGTGTGTGTGTGAATGTGTGTGTGTGTGCTTAAGGAGTGTGTACATGTGCTGATTATTTTATGAGTTTGTCTAAGATCATATGTGAAGTAGGTATTGAGTATTGTAAAGAAATTGATTCATTTTCTAAAATTAGGCAACAGAAACAAGTTGTAATATATAGGTTATGACATAAGCGAATGAAAAAGATTGTGCGTATTCTGACTATTCTTTGTCGATTTGTGAGAGCGAAAACCGAACTGTTACAGCATAAGTAAAGACCTATGATAATACCGGTACATACGTGTTCCTGACATTGTACAAGCGCAATGAAGTTGGTGATATGAGTTTTAGTCAACAAATATCATTGTGTTTATCAGAATTTCAACAGTTAGCAGCAAAATTGGAAAAAAACTAAGCGATTGTTGTCGAAAAACCCTGAAAATCATCAGTTTCCTCTGAAATTCAAAGAACCAGATGAGAACGAGCTAAAAGCATGTACTGAAATGAAAAAGAGAGCTGTTAAGTCAGACGAAGAGAAAGAAAATTTGTCAACCACTGAAAATTGTAACTTGAACTGATATCGTGATTGAGAAATCATCGATTGCGTTGCATTTACTACAACATGGTTGAAGCTATGTGTGAACAGTCTCCAGACTTTTTTGAAAAATTTAGAAAGTTTTTCAAGTTTTACATTTGTTATACATTACCCGAATTGGTTTTCTCTTCAACAGACGACGAAAGCAATTATGCCTAAGCAAAACACTCAACAGAAGACACATGCAAATTTATGAATGAAATCAACACCGGCATCCCTTCTCAGTATCATGATTTAGTTGAAATTGAAAAACTTTCTACTGAGCAACGAAAGTCAATATCGTCAAAATTCTTTGGAGCACCGTGTGTGTTCACGTGCTTCAAGGAACTCATTTCAATTTTGAAAGATTATGTTGCTCTGGTACCAAAAGTGAAAAATTTGACATCAGTGGTTTTATACAATAAGTATTACAACCTAGAAACACCAGGTCAGCGTTCAAGAAAGAGATTAACCCAATTTTGTGTTCAATCACACTACAAACGGACTCAACAAACTCAAACTAACTTGTTACCCTTTGCTACTATCAATCGTATAACAAATGATCTTTTTTGCTCTCCTCATGGTGTAGTTTCATGTTGAATTCTAAACATAATGCAAAGTGGTTATGGTGAATTTGATTTCAAGACCGAGGATTATATATTCAAATTTTCAATGGATAGTAGTTATAATTTGATTGAACTTTTCCTCTAATGTTTTAACTTTAACCTCTGTAACTTTGGAAAAGAATGGTGGATTTTTAAAAAATGAATTACAACATGTGTTCACTAAATCGCATTAAGTCATTTTCATTTGTAAAAATCAATGGTGAAACTTTAAAACTGAACAAAACATGAGCTATGTAAATACAATAGAGACCACAAAGAACACAGTCAATCGGTTGAATAGGTTGTGATTTGAATACTTAATTAATTTGTGAATACATTTGACACACTCGTTCAAAAACTTCTTGATAGTTTTCGATAGGGTATCCCAGAGGGTCTGCAAAGCGTCCTTTGTTTCTTCGTCTGCATAGTAGAAGCCAAAGTGTTCCTGACTCTGACGATTCGGATGCTTTAACAATAATAAAAATCTCTGGTTTGAGTTTAGGGAAGTTGTCAGCTGCAAACACGCCCGTAAATTTATGCATGAGATGATTGCATTTTTGTACGAATGTAAAAATTTCAAAACTATTCATGTCCTGGGTAAGTTATAAGGAAGCATAGTCTTGGGTAGCATTTTTTGTTACTTTATGGTCTGAAGTGATATAAATCGTTGAGTTGCTCTCACCTAAAAGAAGAATTTCTACATTTTCAGCTAATGCTCGGGAAAATGTGAGGTCGACGTATATTGAACAGTTAGTTAGTAAATTTGTTTACGTTATGTTGTTGAAATAGGAATGCCTACAATAGGTAAACCGCTACGGTATATAGTGACTTCTGACAAATTGAAGGCTCTGTAACGAAAGGGATTTGTTCGGTTTGTAGCTAGCTAAGCTTGATTAGTTATCATTGTAATTTTTATCCGACGTACTGGTTCCTTCAAAAATACATCTTATTGGCGCCATTTTTGAACACATGTCGTAGCCAGAAACGTTCGAGGTGGAACTTCTGTGAAATCATACACAGCAGGTGTCTTCATTAGTTGTTTTTCAAGTGCTCCCAGAACATAATCTGTAATGTTCATTTTTCTAACGTATAAATTGGCTTGTACTATTTTAACTTTATAATTTTTTGCTGCCGCCTCCGCTATAGATTAAAACTCATTCGAGCTTCTTCGGAAAAAAAATCGTAGAGTTACACCACTCAGAAGCTGTTCATCACAAGTCAAAATGTCACAGGCCGGCTTACCAATGAAAGTGGTATCAACTGATTGAGCAACCAGTGCCTTACGCTCACCAACATCTGTAGCACGGGTATCGGCGCCGTTAACTTGCTGAGGTTCGACTTCGTAATAATATCCTTGACAGACCGACCAAGTGTTTTTAGCACTGTCTCCATGAGAAAATTCGGTTTCAATGAAACCCTTGTGTGCATAATTACCATTTGTTTTAGAAAATTTAATACAACTAGCCGTAACAGTACATTCAGAGAAGAGGGAGTGAAGGGTATTGTTTACAAAATAAGGGGTATCTCAATTGGCGGCTTCAGTTCCTGCACGTGGGTCAGCATCATTGGCTTGGGTAATTTTACATTTGATCTCCAAAACAATTTTTTGAAGGTCAATAAAATTGTTGCGATCACATATAACCTGAAATTCTAAGACCGGACCGTCGGGTGAGAAAGGTGGTCCAATTTTCTGTGTGAAAGCATTCTTGAAAGTAACCAGAAGTGGTGGTTTCTCGAAAACATCTAGAGTTGTGTGTGTTGCATCGAAGGGTAACAGGTTGGTAATCATTGTTTACATTTGAGGAAAAATCAGAGCGACTGCGCGTGACTGGGTTTTTCAGTGAAATGTTTGACGCCGGAACTTTTGTAGGGGAACTGTTTTTTTTTGTCTGCTTACTTTTGAAACCCGCGCTTTTTTCTTCTCGCATTTGGTTTTTGATTCTCTTTTGAACTGATTTTCGCCTTCTTGTGCGGTAGGCTTCCATTGAACCTCCAACCTGTTTCCGTAGAGATTTAGTGACGGTGCTTTTGAGCGCTTTTTTGGGAGTTTTGAGCTTGAGAGCTACCTCAATTAGCTCGGGAGCAGCCTGAAGTTATAACTCTTTTCCAATACGTTTACCAGCCAGCAGGTAGCACAAATTTCCGTGCAATAAGTAGGGCTGCTTGCCCAATTCCAGCGGCAAGGGCACATAAACCACTTCCTCGTTGTCTATAATGTCCCAAAAATAAGGTGATACAGCTTGCTGCGCTTAGTATGCATCCATTCAAAAACTATGGGTAGAATTTTTTAAAGCGTAAGGTCAGAATAACTTTTCCGGTCCCTGCAAACGGGACTGAGTTAGCCGTTTCACTACGGAATTGAACTGCAATACACTGTATACTTTTTGTCAATAGCTTGTTTAATCCAAATTACTGAAAACTATGCTGTGACTGCGCTCAACAATGCAAATGTAACCGTTTTTCAATCGTCTTTTTGTGTCAATGATCCTCAAAAAAGTAGCTTTTGAGTGTCCATCGTATTGGTAATCGATAATATCGAGGTAAATATACATGAATTCAAATCCAGCCGAGAGGTCAAAGGGGTAATCTGAGTCATGTTTATTAACATTATTCAACAACTGCAGATAAGGCTTTGACTTGAAGCCAATGTGGAAACCTAGCCTTCCGTCTTGAGATCCTTTAAAACCGAGCAAACTCGGAATTTGCGGCGTGGGGACGTTTTTCCTTATTCTTAGTTTTTGAATGTTAAGTTAAAATGCCCAGTTAATTTGTTAACTTTTGCTTTCATTTCCAGCTTCAATTGATTATAGAGCTGTTGAATCAATTCTTCGACATTTTCATAGGCTCCTTTCAAAACACTTGCTCTTTCACCAGGATAAACTTTATAAACAGTAAATTTACTGTTTGTTCGGTTTTCTGGTTTTTCTTTTTTGTCTATACACTCTTACCTCTGTGTCAACAAAATTATAAATATACGCAAAATTAGTTCACTCAGTGCTACGCGCCAGTCACCATCAAGAAATATTTCTTCGCTAAAGAAGTTTTCGAAACAGGCAAGAGTGTTGTCTGTGAAAACGCTCATAGAAGCAGATGTGACAAGATAACGGGTGAACTCGCCTTCTCAAAAATCTCTTTGGCTCGTTATCAGGATCGTATGAAAGCTAGAACTATGTTTCGATGTCGTATTAACTCTGCACGACAGCCTTGTTCAACTCAGCTTCGTAAAATTTTCCGAGAGTAGGTTCAGCGTTTTTGTCTAATAAACTTGAAGTTGGCGGGTTTTTAGTTGGAATTACTTTTATTTCAAACAACTCGTCTGTAAATGTTCGCTTATATCCTTTTCGAAACGTTTTATCTGCTTTTAAAATCCTCACAAAATCTCCAATACTTTATTTAGGTTGTTTTTTCCTGCATGATGATGCATCTGTTGTAAGGGAGCCAAAATAAGGCCATCTTTTTTCGTTATCTTGTTAGGAGCCATTTTGGTAACCCTGTTAGTGCGGCCATTAATTGTGTTCACAAAATCTTGTAGCTTATATAGGAGTTGTCCTCGAGGTATCTATAGATTATGTTTTTCAGTGATATGATATTTTGCCATTTTTTTTTCGCTGTGATTTGTGTATACTTCTGTTCCTTTTTTCTCAGATAAATTTTCGAACGAGCCTTTGAATTCTGTCCCTTGATCAGCCCAGACTTTCTTTGGTTGCTTCACTTTCATAATTTTTTTAAATGCTTCCTCACATGTTGTAGCATACATTGACTTCATTGGTTGTACACGCAAATATTGAGATAAGCAATTGACAGCAACCAGTAAATAACTTACATCCGCGTTGTTTTTTGCGATTTTGTCAACGTGGGCAAGATCCAGAGACCAAATCTCATTCAGATCAAATACTTTGACCTTAAATTGATCAAACTTTTTACGATAAGTTTTTTTTGGTATACGCGTTTTGTGTGTGTAAGATTTTTTGAATCGTCTTATCTGGAAGTTTTGACGCTTTCTGAAGATTTTTTACACTACCGTAGGCTGCCAGACCCTTTCTCTATAATTTTTTCAATCTTTCGTCAGGCGTTGCAACTCTCGACGTTTTATTTGAACGTAAACCAATGCTTGATTCCTCTGGTATTTGGTGGGGTGAAGAGATTTTCTTTGGCGTTGTTGAATTCATCCTTTTCATCGTCGTCCTGGATCTTAAATTGGGACTCATTTTCAAGTGATATTTTTGTTGTTTCATTTCGTGTGGATGTTGAAGATTGTTTCCTTTCTGACTTCAATTGAGTTGTCTCAAGTTTTTGCCTGTCCACAGCTTTTGCGTATTTATTAATTACCATCTCCTCTTCAATGTCAATAGCATTCAAAATGTTCTCATAGGGAGTCAAGTTTTTATCTATTCTCTTTGTTGGTTGTTGAATGTTGTTCAGAAATGTTTTTTCCTTCAAACCTGTGTCACCAAGCGATGTCAAAACAAAGTTGCCGCTGATTGCATCAATTGTAATTTCATCGGAATTTTTAGCAATTTCCAGTACATTTGAGAACCCTATCTAGTTTATGGGCTTCGAGAAATGATAGACCAAAGAGTTCTTTTTTGTACTGTCCCGAGTTCTGCTTTTTATCTGGAGTAGTTTCAATAGATTGTTCTGCTGACTGCTCAGGTTCGCTCTCTGAGTCGATGTCAACTTTGTCCGAATTCTGATTTTGTGTTTGTTAGCGCTTCAGAAATGACAGCTGATGATTCTGGTGTCTAACATTTGGATCATTCGAGTTTCTCTCTAAATACGACTCATCTTTTTGTTTCATTCACATAGCATTTTTCTGGAATCAGAATAAACTCTTCTGCTGTACTGTTTGTTGACATTTTCTAATTTGTAAGGTAATTGTAACAGAAGTAAATAACTTGTTGCACTAATTTGAAACCAAGCTTTGAGAGAAATACAGCCCCCCTCCTTTCCCTCCTTTCTACAGTAGTGGACAATTTTTGAAATTTTTTCATACCTTTTGATTTTTTTCAATCCTAACAGGTACTGCACTCTTAACTATATTATATAAACATTCAGCTATTAAAACCAATACTCTATTATTACGTTTGGATCTCAATGTTTTCCTCAATTGTGTCTTTGATAACTGATTCAAACGTTTTAGCATATAAACTTTTGTCTCGTTCATTGCTCAAGGCTATTTCATCGGATTGTGGAGCTGGTATGTTAAATATTCCCGGGCCGGTAAAACTAGAACGAAATCTTAAACTTTCTGATGTTTTGGGATTCAGGTCTATTAGAAAGTGACCAAAAGCTTCTTTTGTGGACAACTGATAGCAATGACGAAAACATTTTGCACGGTTCAATTGTCTTCCTAAGTAATCAACTTGTTGAACATCACGAATGGACTTGAACAAAATGATAAGAGTGGTGTTCAGGTCAATTGTTCGCGACCATCTATTTTGCTGGAAAATATTGTGTTTTACATTAATTGTAGCTATGTTTTTATCTCTACCAGCAGTTGCCAGCTTTACAAACGTTTTGTTGCTGTAAAATTCCTCGCATGAGTCATCAAAGATAAGCAGACAGTCTTCTAAGTTCATGAGAAAGTCAAAATTTTGAAAACGTAAGAACTGAACTGACAATTTTTTCCTCAAAAGGGGAAACTGAGGTTGGAAGTCTTTATAGCAAAATAAAATTTTTGAAAAGCGTGTTTGAAAAGTTCCCCGAAGTAACATATTGAATATCATTTTTGTTTTTCCAGAGCCAGAGGGTCCCACCAAAGCCATGAAAACCCTATTTTTTGTTGAAAAAATTTTGTTCATAATCTGGGGTTGGGTAAACTGTAGCCTACTAGGTTTGACAGAATAGATATTCATACTGATGTCTCCTCACAAGTAGAGGAAGAGAAAGCGAGTTTGATTATACAAAGTGTCATCAGTGAAAAGAATACAAATATTTGAACAAAGAACACAACCTCTGACCGGGGTACGTTAATGTTAATACAGAATTTCCACGTACTTCTTTCGCGCTCATTAATCGTGTAAATAATCTTTAGCAACGTGTGAAGAGTCAATTTCGTCAATTGCATTATCTTGATCCATTTCAATTTTTATAAAAGTTTATAATAATTTACAAAAATTTTACTTTTCTTCATAAAAATTTCGGTAACGAACAGGTCCTCAGATCTGCTTCTGTTTCTACTAGACGACAGATAAATTTTGAAGGTAATAGGTTAGTTTTTTCGTAATAAATTTAGCTTTGAATTTTTTCTGTTGAAATAAATGAGATTAGAGCTGATGGCAAGGAGGAGCTACATGGTTCCATGATTTGTCAATTGGTTGTTTTGGAAACAGAATTAGCTTGGGTGGACTGAGTTTCTTTAGACGAGAATTCTGGTTGCAATTGTTGCTGCTGTTGTTGCTGCTGCTGATGTTGATTGTGCTGCTGTTGCTGTGGAACTGAGTGTTGTTGATGGTGCTGCTGTTGCTGTTGAATTGGTTGTTGTTGATTATATTGTTGTTAGCACTGATAGTCGTATTGCAGCTGCTGCTGTCAGTTACAAGTTGTTGGCTGTGCTCCACGATAGCTTCCTCTAGTCTGATGGACGAATATGAATTGATCAAGTATGGGCAGAAATGTTGCAAAGTTTACTAACTCTTCTTGAGATAAAACAATTTCCTGCTTGTGCTGCAATGTCTGGTTTTTGAAACCAATTTCTCGTATTTAATCACTGATGTCAGAACTTGACCCGATGTTGTTATCCAAGTTGAGATAGCTAAATTTGGGGATATCAGTGTTTCCAACTTCGATGTATTCTGACTCGTAATCTGATGCTGTTTCCAAAAGTTGAAGCTGCTTTGTTGTTCATCGTTAGCTTGTTCTTTCAACCAATTAGAGACGAAATTAACTTTTCGGCAAACACAATGATTCAAGAGTTTGCCAGCTATCCTGCTTGGGTAATGGTTTTTACATTCTTTGGGTTGTTGCCTCTGGCGTCAAATTTTGGACAACCAATCAGATCCAAGTTAATGGCTCTACAGTCGATCAGGTTTGCCAAGAACTCTGACTTTTTCACCCTG
>NC_134482.1:849896-902396 GCF_964194025.1 Convolutriloba macropyga | reverse complement strand
GATGCTTGTTTGTTTTTTTTATTTCATCTCGTACTAGTTAATTGGTAGGTATTTCTTCTGTTTAAGCGATTGTTGAAGTAGAAGTGCGTGATTTCACGGAACCCAACTCAACTGGGCGCAGATTATCAACAACAATAATTGTACACGATGAGTAAGTTGATCCAATTATTTTTTTAATTATGTTTTTTTTCTTGTAAAAATAGCTGCCTTTTGTGTATGGATTGAAGTAACTACAATATAGCGTAATTGAAATTCATGAAATATCAGTAGATTAAAAAATGCTTTATTCATTAAAGCAGGAACAATCATGCTTTATTCACCTGATATGATTCTATTTAATGCTAGCTAGACCAATAAAAGTTTTACGGTTCAAAGCAGTTGTATAAACTGTGTGAACAATAAAAAAAGAAATCGTAGCGGAAATTGTTTCGTGAAATGCGCAGAATAGGGGAAAAAGATAGAAAAGTTACAGGGCGGGGGGTATTGGGGTTAAATAGTAGGTTATTTACCCAATGAGCACATGAGTTACACTAAAAGGGCGAATGAACATCATATAACGATCAGACCAAAATGACAAACGCATGCGAGAGTTTTTATGAATGAAGATAGGGTCTAGGAAATAAACCCCACGGGAAAAACCTCCCACGAAAAAAAAACCCACTCAACTCTATATAGGAAAAAAACCCACGGAAAATAACCCCCACGGAAATAAACCCCCATTTCAAAATTGGATTTCGGTCGTGGTAATTCGTTCGGTTGTGATAGTTTCATATCAAGTCCCACGGGCCGCTGAGGCTTGGCTATGGCCCGCGAGGCATGGCCAAACGCGCTAAATGCGCAGCTCTTTAATAGTAAAGTGGGGATTTATTTCCGTGGGGGTTTATTTCCGCGGGGGTTATTTTCCGTGGGGGTTTATTTCCTATCTTGAACGAAGTGGGGGTTTTTTATCCGTGGGATTTTTTCCGCAACCGATGAAGATAACTGATTTAATTTCAAAATGTTTTCGATTTAGATTGCTTGAACTACGTAAAAATCCTGAAAAGGTACTTATCGACATTTTACCAGCACTCCCCAGGATGAAGTCCGCGACCCAAGACAAGTATAGGCTGACGGACCTGGGTCAGACGGACCTGGATTGCGGACAGGGGGGTCCGGTGCGACCAAGCTCATAGACTGGACAAATTTTCGGTCGCGCCGCTCCGTCTGGCCAATACCGAAAATGGGTCTGTTCTGTCTGGCCAATACCCAAACATCGGTCTGTTTCGTCTGGTCTATACGCAATTTTCGGTCTGTTCGATCTGGCCAATACCCAAACACCGGTCTGTTTCGTCTGGTCAATACCCAGTCGCGGGTCTGTTCGCTCTGGCCCATATCCAATCTTCGGTCTGTTTCGTCTGGCCCATACCCAGTCGCTGGTCTGTTCGCTCTGGCCCATTCACAATAGTCGGTCTGCTTCGTCTGGTCTATAGCCAGGCTTCGGTCTGTTTGGTCTGGTCCATGCCCAATCCTCGGTCTCCTCGGTATGGTCGGTTGGTCCCCTTCACAGGAAATTTTGATAAACTGGAGACCACGAATTCTCATATGGAAAGCTGTCTAAACTCATCAATTGAGTCAGAAAAATACACTTAACGGTAAGCTAAATAAAATTTTCTGTCAACAGTTGGGTTTTGTTTTCTTTCGCGAAACTTTCCTAATTGATTTTTCCTTAGATGAACTAAATAGTGCAAACATCAGTTTTTATGAAATGAATATATTATAGCAAAAGGGTCGGTCTTGGGTCTGTTCGGTCTGGCCCAGGTACTGAGTCTGAATCTTTTCGGTCTGGCCCAGGGTTGTTCAGGGGTCTGTTCGGTTTGGCCCAGTGTTGGCCTTGGGTATGTTAGGTCTGCCCCGAGTCCTGAGTTTTTTCGGTCTGGCCCAGGGTTGTTCAGGGGTCTGTTCGGTTTGGCCCAGTGTTGGCCTTGGGTATGTTAGGTCTGCCCCGAGTCCTGAGTTTTTTCGGTCTGGCCCAGTGTTGGTCTTGGGTCTGTTCGGTCTGGCCCAGGTACTGAGTCTTTACGGTCTGGCCCAGGGTTGTTCTGGGGTCTGTTCGGTCTGGCCCAGTGTTGGCCTTGGTTCTGTTCGGTCTGGCCCAGGTTCTGAGTTATTTTGATCTGGCCCAGCGTTGTTCTGGGGCCTTTTCGGTCTGGCCCCGGGGTTGGTCTTGGGTCTGTTCGGTCTGGCCCAGGTTCTGAGTTTTTTTGGTCTGGCTCAGGGTTGTTCTGGGGTCTGTTCGGTCTGGCCCAGTGTTGGCCTTGGGTCTGTTCGGTCTGGCCCAGGTTCTGAGTTTTTTTGGTCTGGCCCAGGGTTGTTCCGGGGTCTGGTCGGTCTGGCCCAGTGTTGGCCTTGGGTCTGTTCGGTCTGGCCCAGGTTCTGAGTTTTTTTGGTCTGGCCCAGGGTTGTTCCGGGGTCTGGTCGGTCTGGCCCAGTGTTGGCCTTGGGTCTGTTCGGTCTGACCCGGGGTGAACAAAGTCTGTTCTGTCTGGCCCATAACTGAGTTCGGAGCTGTTCTGTCTGAACTCCTCTGTCCGCGAACCATGTCCGTCTGGCCCATACCTGTCTTGGTTCGCGGACTTCATCCTGGGTCATCGTTAATTTTAATTCCAACGGCAGCAAATTTGATCTATTCGGCTACTTGAAAATCGAGAGGGAGGATTCATTCAAGACAATCATAAGTAAAAAAAAGAGGGCCAGCTAAAGTTCTGAAACATCAGTGAACAACTTCCTTGAATATTCCTTACGTTAGAAGTACCGGGTTGACAAACGATTACAATAATAGAACTTTCATATGATGGACCTATGATTTCATGATTAAAATATGTTTCAGAAAATTGGCACGACTACAACTTTGCTATAAATGAAAGTTTTTTTGACAGCAACTTTTTCAAAAACGGAAGCTCTACCACTACAACTTACTTGAGTGAGTTATACGGTGGAAATTCCTCCATAAATTAGTGACAAAGTCTGGACATGAACGCACGATGGTCTGGACATGGACGCAATAAAATTTTGGCGTTGAACGCACGATTTTGATTTGGAAGGCACGATGGTCTGGACATGAACGCACGAAAGTCTGGACATATACCGTTTCGGTCTGGGATGGTCTGGACATATTTGCCTTCGAACGCACGAAGAACGCACGAAAAGTTTTGAACGCACGATAGTCTGGACATATCAACTTTCCGTCTGGGACGGTCTGGACATAGGCACTTTGAGTCTGGGACGGTCTGGACATAGGCACTTTCCGTCTGGGCCTGTCTGGACATATCCACTTTGGGTCGCGCATCTCAACCTGAGCAGCTCTTTTGGCCTTCGTCGTGGATACTCTTAAATTTCTTATACCACAAATGCACTGTGCGCTAACTCCAGTTTGTTAAATGAATATGAGTTTGATTTCTAAGAAAGTTCGGTAACCCATCAATTACCTCTTTTTTTAATTTCATATGCCTATCCATGGGGACACAACCCCATAAAACATTAGATGAAAGCTTTGGATAGAAAAAAATGTTGACGCCACTTCAATTGAGCCAAAAAGCCATCAGACAGCAAGAAATAACGTTTGAAACTGAAAAAACTTAGAATTTGTCAAATCTCAAAAATGGTCAAAACTGAAAAATTTTACAAGTTGGGACCGAAAATCTGTACACCCCCCCGATCTAGGGAAGACAAAACCCGAGCAACCCGAGGTTTTGGCAGACGGTTAGGGTTACCTCTAAGCTACTCATGGACCCAATGAACATTATTGCATCATACCCACAACTGTGGCTATTAGCACTTATATGGTGCAAAATTGGCATTTTTCGATATTTTGTTATTTATTGTTAAATTTCTCAAGTTGTTTATTTTATGATACTTTAGATGACTATTAAAGGTGAAATACCGTACATTCGAGGCATTTAGAGCCACGTAATAATCATCCGTGCTTATGTCAAAAAAACAAATATTGCAGTAATTTGACATTTACTATGTAAACAATGACCTAAATCTTTTTCTTGATTAACCAATCAGAAACAAGTAGCGATGATATTATAATTGATAAATATTTGATTATTTACTTTAATCCAATTGTTTGATTAGTGAAACCGTATTGTATTTAGAACCATTAGAAATTGTTACCAAGAGCAGTTGTCTCTCAGATAGACTAAAAATTGATTCTTAACAAAATTCAGTCTTTTTTGCTGTTTTGCTAGATCTTAAGATCTTGCGAGTTCTTAGTTGAGCTTACTTAACGAGAATTTTGCAACATTACTAGCTACTGGTATAAACCTTTCGAACTTCAGCACGAGATTGAGCACAGATTATCACTGAGGATTTTCTTAACTTCAATCAACAAAATTAAAGTTACAGTCCTTCATTACGTCCGAGCGACTAATTATTTCTGCGAGATCGTTAGTCAATCGAACCCAGTGAAGAACCAGGCCGGCGTAAAACTCGGGAACCAGGCTGTGATATATCGGTTTCGCTGAGATTCTTGAGCAGCCGCAACATTTGGTCCGCCGACCCGGACAACAACAACAGCAGTTACACGAACAGCAACGAATCTTCGATTCAACCTGGTGGACCAAAACACAACCAGCAACGATGGCAAGCAAAAGTCCCAACAGACACTGGAAGACAGCTGATTGGAAAGAGAGTGGAGATAGTGGCCGTCTGTCCATAGACGGCCACTATCTCCAAATGTTTTTATCGACCCATCAACGAATGTCACACAGGAGAGAGTTCACAAACGTTTCAGCACTTACCCGAAAACTACCCCGCTGTTCCAACCGGGTGAAGGACTTTTCTCAACGCAACTGACAAAACCGAGCATTCTCAAGAAACCAGAAGTCCAAAAAGCAATTAGAGTAACGAACCCACCAGCACCGCCGTTGACAAGGAAGACGTTTCAGCAGCAGGGAACGTCAGCAGTTCAAACTAGAAACAGGAGTCAGAGTCCCATTAACTACTCTCGAAACAGGTCTGCCGAGAGCAAAAACAGGAGCACAATGAATCACACCACTCCCCAAGTCGTTTACCAACCAGTACCAAGCAGTGGTACCAGTGGCCTGCCAAAACTAAAACTGACTAAGTTTTCAGGAGATCCTCTGGAGTGGCCAGATTGGTCTGGTCTCTTTGATGTTGTTGTTCATCAAAAGCCATTCAGCGATACAGAAAAGATGCAATACCTCAAGACCAGTCTCACGGGTCAAGAAAAAGCAGCAATATCGGGAATGGGTTCAGCTCACAATCATACTATCATGCTTGGGATATACTCTGTGAGAATTATGGCAGATCAGATATTATAGTCAACGCGCAATTCAAGAAAATACATACTCATCCTCCAGTTCGTCATGGCGATTCTACGAGCATCGTTAAATTCGCAAATGTGGTTACAAATGTGGTAAACACTTTGACTCAACTTGGATACACATCCGACCTAGAATCAGAAGGAGGGCTAAGTTCAACAACGAGAAAACTTTCTCCGCAACTGAGAGAACAGTGGTTGCAGTATATGCAAGATCGTAGACTGCTGAGAGGCAACCTGATTGTTTTCAAAGAGTGGCTTGCCTCCAAAGCTGTAATTCATTAGAACTTACTAGCACAGACAAACTCGTCGTTTGACAGAAACAAATTTTAAAGCCGTGATTAACCGAAGACGAGTACCTTTGCTTCAAACGCTGAAGAGTCGAGCAAACCCAAAATTTTCAAAGCTCCCTTCAAAGACGGGCAACACCCTATTTGGATGTTTGAAAAGTTTAAATCACTGAAAGTAAATGAGCGACGAGAGCATGTCCAGAAGTTTGAAACCAGTTGTTTGTTGTTTGAAGTTCGAAACCAAATGTCCAATTGTTTGAAACCAGGTCACATGTCAAAGGACTGCAGAAGCGGGACATGCAGTGTACCCAGCTGTGGAAGGCGGCACAGCAGGCTTTTGCACAGCGACTTACCGAAGAAGGAAACTACAAAGAATGTCTCAGATGCTACAACGGCAGTAGCAACTAACATCACCCAAGGAGGATTTCCAGAGGTACGAATCAAGCTGACAAATAGAGACTTAAGCCTAACTGTACTAGCAATGTGTGATTCAGGATCCTAGATCTCATTTGTGGACAAATGAGTGGTGTCAAAACTCCAACTCCAAGGCCGAAAAGCATCTCCATCAGTAGCAGGGATCCATGGCTCACAAGATGTCAAGACGGAAATAGTGCCGATAGCTGTTTCAGCGCATGAGAAGTCTCGACCATTAACAACAGTGCAATTCTACGTACACGAAAAACTGAAATTGGGTCACCAGATTGTTGAGTTTCATGAATTGAAAGATCGCTACCCGCATTTGAGGAATTTGCCAGATTAGAGCTACAATCTAAACGATGTTCAAGTGATTCTTGGACAAGACTGTTACGACATTCATCACCCTTTTGAATTCAAGAAATCAGAAGACAAAGCTGCACCATGGGCAGTGAAATCAAAGATTGGCTGGGCCTTAAGTGGTCCACTACCAGCAAGCAGGCAGCAACTCTTGGCACAACAGCAACATCAATTGCAGATGACAAACTAGCAAACCAGTTGAGTAAATGGTGGGACATCGAATCCTACGCTTCAAACTGCGATGTCACCGGACATTCAAAGGAAGAGCAACGAGAGATCCAGACATTGGAGCAAACAACGCGACTCATCGGTGAAAGATATGAAATAGGACTTCTGTGGCGAGAGGACGAAGTGAAGTTACCGAACAACTTCTACTCTGCAACGGGGCAGCTCAAGTCCCTAGAACGACGCCTTTAGAAGAACAAAACACCAAAGAAGCGGTACCAAGAATCCATTGACACAGATGTCAACGCTGGATACGTTCGGAAAGTAGATCAAGCTGAACTGAATGAAACCAGAGACAAACTGCAATGGTATTTACCACATCATCCTGTCATAAACCCGTATAAACCCGAAAAAGTCAGAAGAGTTTGCAACGCAGCAGCAAAGTATCAAGGTGTAGCCCTGAACGACAAACTTCTATCTGGACCAGATCTGCTGCTGAGTTTGATCGGAATCATATTTCGCTTCCGAGAACACCAAATAGCTTTATCAGCCGACATAGAAGCAATGTTTCTTCAAGTTGCTGTCCCGAGCGATGACAGCCGATGCTTACGATTTCTCTGGCGAGAAGATCCAGAGCAAAGAATAGAAGTCTATGAGCACACAAGACACATTTTTGAGGTGAAGAGCTCGCCGACTTGTGCAAATTACGCTTTGCACCAAGTGGCGAAAGATAACGCGAAAGAAGACTAAAATCTTGTCAAAGCGGTTCAGCGAAACTTCTACATGGACGACTTCCTCAAGTCAGTCAAAATCCCTCAAGAAGCGATTGAAATCTACCAGAAAGTCAGAGAGATCCTTAACAAAGGTGGATTCAAAGTGACGAAATAGATAACAAGTGACGATGAAGTCAAGTCACAGATCCCAGAGACAGACAGGTCAACGAAATTTGTGAAAACTTTCGAAGAAGAACCACAATCATCTTCAATCCTAAGACTCAACTGGAATGTGGACAAAGATAGTCTCATAGTCTGTCGTGGAACTGAGCAAGAAGTTCCAGCAAAAATAACTCAGAGAATTGTCCTATCCTTTGTCTCAGCAGTGTTCGACCCACTTGGGATATGTCCACCTTTCACGCTAAGAATGCGGTTCCTACTCAAAAGCATTTGGGCATCAATGGGACAAGCATGGGACAAAGAGTTGTCAGCAGAACACTCAAAACTGTTTAGTGATTGGTGCTCTGAGTTGAGAGAAATAAGAACGATGTCAATAAATCGACTTTATTTTGAAAACGGATGCACAAACCTGAGACTTCACATCTTTATAGATGCATCAGAGGAAGCAATGTGCATTGTTGCATATCTGCAAGATGAAGCAACGGTAAAACTGACATATGTAATAGGAAAATGCCGTGTGGCACCCATCAGACATATGACAATACCGAAGTTAGAACTTCAAGCCGCAGTCTACGGAGTTCGGCTCAGAAAGCAGATACTCAATGAACATGATGTCAGAATTGACAAAATCTATCATTGGACCGACTCATCAACAGTGCTACAGTGGCTACAGGCAGCGCACAAGAAACAACAAGTGTTCGTTGCTAACAGAGTAGCGGAAATACTGGAAAACTCATCGATGGATCAATGGAGACACGTCAAAGGTTTCGAAAACCCTGCTGACATCGGAACCCGAGGAATGTCCATCGAAGGTCTCAAGGAGTCCGTATGGCTAAACGCGCCGGCATGGCTCTGGGCAGATGAAGAAAAGTGGCCAAAGCCGTGGTGCCAAGAGAACGAACTCGAACCCCAGCAAGTTACGAGTACTGTAGCAACAGAAACAAAACTAGAACAACTATTTGACTGTAGACGATACAGTACCTTCAACCGAAGTAGAAACTTCATTGCCTACTGCATGAGGTTCAAGACAAAGCAGAAGGGTACCCTCAAAGCAGACGAAATTCATCAAAAAGAGTAAATACTGTTTCGATTTGTTCAAAACGAAAGCTTCCCGAATGTTTCGAAGTCTATAGCAAACAGCAAAGAAATCTCCAAAACTTTAAACATTGCCAAATTGTCACCCTTCATAGAGGTAGATGGAACATTTAGAGTGAAAGGCCGACTGAAGCATTCAAACCTTGAATACAATGCAAAACATCCAATATTGTTAACAACAAAACATCCAGTTGTACAACTTCTGTTGGAGAAAGCACATCGAGACAACCTACATGAGGGTACAGAGTACGTGAGAAACATGCTCCAACAGGAATACTGGATCATTGGTCTGAGAAATGCATTAAGAAAAATCAAGTCGAGATGTATCAAATGCAGACACAGGAACGCCAACCCAATCCACCCACCAATGGCAGATCTACCCAGAGAACGACTTGATGAACTTGTGTTCTCATTCACCCATACCGGAGTCGACTACTTCGGACCCTTCGAAGTCAAGTTCCCACGACGTACCCTGAATAGATGGTGCTGCCTCTTCGCTTGCCTGACAACGAGAGCAGTACACATCGAAGTTGCACAGTCATTGGACACCGAGTCATGTCTAGCTGTAGTGACAATATTCATTGCAAGACGTGGCTACCCGAACACCATCATTAGTGATAACGGAGCAAACTTTGTTGGAGCAGCCAATGAGCTAAAAGCATTCATGAACGAGTGGGACAAATCTAAAATTGAGAGTGTTTTAGCACAGAAAAATATTGTTTGGAAATTCAATCCTCCCGGAGCTCCTCACTTTGGTGGAATCTGGGAAAGACTGGTTCAAAGTTGCAAGAGGGTCATGATTGCAATCTTGGACAACAGAAGTTTCACCGACGAGGTACTCAGCACAACAATGTGTCTTGTAGAGCAGACTCTGAACGCAAGACCCCTGACAGCAGTAAGTGACGACCCTGAAGATTTGACAGCACACACACCTAATCTATTCTTGCTAGGACGAAAGAACGCGAGTGCACCATTCATGCCATCCAGTGAACGCTTCCACGACCTGAGACAATCTTTCAAAACGGCTCAAGCATATGCCGACATGATCTGGAAAAGATGGACTCGCGAATATCTTCCACAATGGAACCAGAGATCGAAGTGGTCAAAAGAACATGTGCAAAACCTAAGAAGGCGAGTTAGTTTCGCTAGCAGATGACTCTGTGAAACGCTGTGAATACAAATTTGGACGAATCATTGAGATCTTCACTGGCAACGACGGAGTTGTGAGATCAGCGAGAGTCAAAAAAGCACATGGAGAGCTAAACCGGCCAGTCGTGAAGTTAGCGCCAGTATTCTACGATGGTGTTTCCGAGATCGAAAACAGGGCCGGCAATGTTGGCGCCACTTCAATTGAGCCAAAAAAGCCATCAGACAGCAAGAAATAACGTTTGAAACTGAAAAAACTTAGAATTTGTCAAATCTCAAAAATGGTCAAAACTGAAAAATTTTACAAGTTGGGACCGAAAATCTGTACACCCCCCCGATTTTGGGAAGACAAAACCCGAGCAACCCGAGGTTTTGGCAGACGGTTAGGGTTACCTCTAAGCTACTCATGGACCCAACGAACATTATTGCATCATACCCACAAGCACTTATATTAGCACTTATATGGTGCAAAATTGGCATTTTTCGATATTTTGTTATTTATTGTTAAATTTCTCAAGTTGTTTATTTTATGATACTTTAGATGACCATTAAAGGTGAAATACCGTACTTTCGAGGCATTTAGAGCCACGTAATAATCATCCGTGCTTATGTCAAAAAAACAAATATTGCAGTAATTTGACATTTACTATGTAAACAATGACCTAAATCTTTTTCTTGATTAACCAATCAGAAACAAGTAGCGATGATGTTATAATTGATAAATATTTGATTATTTACTTTAATCCAATTGTTTGATTAGTGAAACCGTATTGTATTTAGAACCATTAGAAATTGTTACCAAGAGCAGTTGTCTCTCAGATAGACTAAAAATTGATTCTTAACAACTTCAGTCTTTTTTGCTGTTTTGCTAGATCTTAAGATCTTGCGAGTTCTAAGTTAGTTGAGCTTACTTAACGAGAATTTTGCAACATTACTAGCTACTGGTATAAGCCTTACGAACTTCAGCACGAGATTGAGCACAGATTATCACTGAGGATTTTCTTAACTTCAATCAACAAAATTAAAGTTACAGTCCTTCATTACGTCCGAGCGACTAATTATTTCTGCGCGATCGTTAGTCAATCGAACCCAGTGAAGAACCAGGCCGGCGTAAAACTCGGGAACCAGGCTGTGATATATCGGTTCCGCTGAGATTCTTGAGCAGCCGCAACAACAAAAGATGTCCACTCAGGTGCTTTTCTTTCTCCTAAACACTAATTTGTCTTGCTATTAACATTCCTCTTTCTGCTTGGGCAACTTTTTGTCACAAAAGTGCTGGTTTTCAATTTTTTGTGCCCGTATGTTTTCTCATTTTTTTTGGATGCTAAAGAAGCATTATGAGCGTCTACAGGTACAATAGGATCTAAGAAAGTGGCTGCAACTTCTTATAGTCTTTTGACGCCCATCTGGAAAGCGCTTACGTTTCATACAGCTGCAGTTAATAAACCCCGCAACAGCTAACAAAACCTTAAATGGAAAATACTTCCAAAGAAATACTATTATTAGTTTCGTTTGGCGGTTAGTTCGATTCACCAAAAATGAATCCTTTTGGAAGTGAAGCAAATTAAGACAATTAGCATAAGCCCATGAAAATTCTGTTGCAATCATTTTCACAAAGAGATCATAAAATAATAGATTTCAACTCTAGTACTTTTAATTAGCTGCCAATAATGGAAAAAAATTGCACAATCACAAAATGACAAAGATTACAAGTATAAACCTCAATTGTCCGTATCTTCGTGACTGATTGATCTATTTTCAGAAAAAAATGTTTTATTTTCAGAATTGTCTTTCAATGGCGCAGTTCATTCATTTCTTCATATAAATGTTTTGTCTGAAATCAGCGTGAGGAGTGCCGAGGAACAAGATTATGATTATTTCTGTTCATATTATGTTTAGTGTGAGATCAAATAAAAAATTGTGTGTCGACACACGATTTTTCGGGAAAAAAACTGACACACGATAAATCTGGCTGTTACATGATTTTTCATGTAAATTAACCTAAATTTCTCCAGTTGGGCATCACGTTTTCTAGTTTGATTTTCATGAAATTTCTTGTATATTTTCATGTAAAATCACACGAGTATTCGCTTGTTTGTACATGATTTTTGTGTTATTTCACGTGATTTTCATGTGATTAAGAGGTGACATTACTTTACATGAGAAATCACATGAAAATTCATTTCAATAACACAAAAAATTGTGATGCCCAACCCAAGAAATTTGTGTAAAATTACATGAGGTATCGTGTGTATGAAATATCGTATTTATCGTGTGTCACTTTTTCTCCGAAAAATCGTGTGTCGACACACAATTTTTCATGTGATCTCACATGAGTGAGTTTAAGAGTGTAAATGAACTCTATGGTAGCAATTCCCTCAAACAACATTGCCAGTTTTTTAGCTTATTTTGTGCATCCACTTAAACTTATTAGACCACAAATGGACTGTGCGTGGGCTAGGCAAGTCTTTGGTTTGCAGTCTAATTGTTTTGACGCCCCTTGTGGGGGAGGAATTATATATTCAAATGGGATTTTTTGTTCAGACAATTTTGGCCGATCGATATATTATTCGTAGAGAAAAGCGAGTGGTACGATTAAAAAGCTAGTGCAGCGTAGAGTTAGGAATTAAAGAGATTTTTTGAATCTAGTTTTTTCCGAAGAGTTATCGAGGTCTAAAGTTTTGTGTGAACACAGGACATTTGGCATGATTTCGTTCAATGTTAGCTTAATTTTTGTTCAAAGTAAGATATTTTCTTTGACAAAATCAATTCAAGACTATATTGCACGCGATTAAATGAAACAATCTTTGTTCCTAATAGACGAAAGGCGACAAAAATGCTGATTTTGGTCTCATGGGTAAGTTTACTATAAAAAAACTCGAATACTCATTGGGAGCTGTTTTTTTAGATAACTTTTGGCACTTTTTCTGTTTATTAAAGTCACCTATAGACAAATGAAGTTCCATATCAAGATTCCCTTAAAGACGAACCTCACTTAAAGTCAAATGAAGCCCAATGAACAAAAAAATCGTTTTTTCGAGGGATCGCACTTTTGGCTTCTACTCAGACTTTTCGTAATTTTTGATAAAATTTTGATTTTCACTTTGAGGTTTTTCTAAATTTTTGAAGACCTACAGCGTAGACTCGCTGACTAAAAGTGCAAGAGGCTCTTTAATGATGATTAAGCGAATCTATCTAATGCTTTGAGTAGACAGCTAATGGCTGTCAAGTCATTAAAAAAATTTTCGACTTTTTTGAACATTAACCGATATAAAACCTATTTTTTAAAAATCTATGCCATTTTCAGTAATGACAGGATCTTGTGCTTTTCAACTAAAACCAAAATTAATCTCTATAGCGACTTTGATTTCTAACTATTGGTTTTATGACTTCAACGCCACGAGGTTTCATACTTTTTAAATAATTTTTGGATTTTTTTCTCATTATATTTGTTTATTTTGAAATCTTATAACCTTATCATAGTACTGATGGTTATCATTTGCTTAAAAAAACGTTCAATGGGTCATAGAGAAAATTTTTCAGAGAAAAACTTATAGTTTAAATGGTCTAGACAACCTCTCGCACTTTTCTAATGAATTTTTGGTTTTTGCCTGTATTTGTTGTTATTTTCGTAGCCATAAGAATTATTGTGATGTTTTATTGATGAATTATGAATATAAGACACCATCAATGAATTCCTTTGGACGCTATTGAATTTAATTGCGTTTATATTACTTGTTTTTCGTAAATATTTGTTTTTTTGATATACTTGTTCATATTTGTGGATTTTTTGAAGTCAATTTTTGAACGAAGAAGCATCCCATTGCTGTTACAAAATCATTGAAGATAAATTTCTTTTACTGAAAAGTTCACTTTTCAATGGCTTTGAAACTTTTCTCTCTCTTGTTAATTTTCTGTTTTTGACTGTTTATATTCTTTTTGTAGTCGTAAACGCTGAGAGGTCTCACAAGCTTCTAATTGAGGATTGAATGAATGATGACACTCAATGTAGTCAATTTAATAGCTTTAAATTTTATTTTCTTCGTTTTCAAATGTTTTAATTTTTTTTTCAGATTTTGTTGTTCTGATCTAGAACGCTATTTTTTAGCATATTCGCGTGATAACAGATACCAATGATTTTCAAATAAGAACCAAGTGAGCTTATTTAATCATTCAGTATAATTTTAGCTGATTTTGTATAATTAAAACGTAAATAAGAGAAACAATATTCAGATAAAACTAATGATTTTAATGGCTACAAAAAAATGTTTTTTTTTTGCGATTTGTTTGTTTTTTTTTTTAGTTTTTCTACAACTTTCGTTCGATTCTATGGCTTAGCCTAAACAAATACAGTTTCTATCGGTTTCGTATAGACTTTTTTGTAACTTTTTAATGAAATTTTTTTTAAAGGCTAATGGTTTTTGACATGTATGAAGTTATGCAACGTTTTTTAAAATGTTGATTGATTTTTGAAATTTACCTCATTATTTCTTCTTTTCGATTTGTTTGCTAGATTTATTAGGGAAAAATCCCATCTTCTGCGTAGTTAAAAAGAATAAATTTGTTTAGTTAAGATTTCATCTGAATGCATTTTGACGTTGTTACACTGTGCTTTTAAATTTAGATATTGAGTTTTTAACGTAAAGTTTTCGTTTTTGCTGATTTTGCTGCTTGTTTTGTTCTCGTAGTCTTTTTAATGGCAGATCTCGTGATTGCTTTAATGAGGTTTGGCATTATGTAATTCAATCAGTAGTTTGGTTGTGTAAAAATTTTCTAAACTCTAACATGTTTTTGATTATCTCTTCACTTGGTTGACATTTAAGTCAAGAATGTAGATGAGCTCGGGTCGGAATATCATGTGCAAACGCACATTAAAGAGCCTCCTGGTTTGTATAGATATCCCAATTTGGCTTTTGAGACATATAAATTGTTCCGGATCAGCCAGAACTCTAAAACCACCACAGGAATCACATAGAACAAGAAACACACAGAACAAGAATCATACAGCATATGAAGGAAGTCCCATAAATGGGGAGGAGAGAAAATGCCATTGAATCCTTATTTATTTCAAGCGTTTTTAACTGCGTTGATTTTTTCACAGCAGTTTAAAAATGAACGAAGTTTTCAAAAAAAGTCGAAAAAGAGACGGAAGACTAATAAAAATGTAGTACAAATCACGCACACTTGCTCTTTTTCAGATTTCTCGTCTATCAAGATCCGGAAACCAGACATTTATGGATTTGGCATGACATTGCTCTTCTGGAGTTGAATGAAAGTCTGAGCGAGGCAATGGTCATCAAGCCATGCTACGATGTGCTGGAATCCGATGAAACAAACCATTCTATAGGTTAGAAAAACGTGTAATAATCATAATAATAAATTGTTCTAGAGTAGGATGTACACTTGATTGCAACACATATGGTATAAATTTTATACCACGATAACAAATCTA
Source organism: Convolutriloba macropyga (assembly GCF_964194025.1). Classification (NCBI taxonomy): domain Eukaryota; kingdom Metazoa; phylum Xenacoelomorpha; order Acoela; family Convolutidae; genus Convolutriloba; species Convolutriloba macropyga. Next base: position 887,258 of record NC_134482.1, on the reverse strand, counting down.
CTCGACAGGTCATCAATAGGTCCAAGAGGTTCGAATCTAGCGATGACCTTTACCCCATAATCGACTTCTGCAACATAATCGACCTTTACCCCATAATCGACTTCTGAGTATACATTTCCTGAATTTACACATTGCTTAGATAAGATTTCAAAAATTTTTGCATGTGACCCTTCAATCCCAGGTTGTTTAGTTTGTCCAAACAAATACTATGTTTAAATGTATCAGACGCTTTCTTGAGATCGATGAACACAGCTTTAATTTCTGCAATACCATCCTCCCAATCTTGCCTGACGCTCTCAATAAAAGATACCAAGGTTTCAACAGTGCAGTTTTTTGGCCTAAACCCAAATTGATTTTCGTTTAATAGTTTGAATTTTTCCAGAAAAATTAGCATTCTTTTCTGAAGCAAATTCTCAATAAATTTTCCTATTGTTGGCAGCAAACTGATTGGTCTGTAATTTTCAGCAACTTTAGGATATCCCTTTTTATACAGTGGGATAAATACGGATTTTTAAGCAGTTCGGTAAAATGCTGTTTTCAAAACATTTGTTGAAACAAATCTGATTAGACTATCAAAACGGATATCAACATCGATCTTCATTACTGTTAGGCTCTCCTTTGCAAACATCGTGCCTATTGTGGGCCGGTCAATTTTACAGTTAATGTATTTCATAACGAAACTCTACAATTCAAATACGCCTCTTAAAAAGCGGATTAGCATTAAGGGAAAAACGCTATGATTTACAGTCTTTTCAATCCTTTACGCTTCACTAAAAACAAATTCCTGATTTAAAAATGGTACAAATGAATCGTCAGCCATGTAAATAATCATATTCCAAATGGCACAAACGCAGGTCAGCTCTTCTAAAATTGGGGTCTGCAGCTGAACTTCACACTGGATGGAGAATTGGTTGCCAAAGAAAGCATTTAGCTTATCTTGACCTGTCCAAAACCACTTAAAACAAAGAAGATGACAAACGAAGATTTGGAACATTTATAAACAAACTTTTTCAAAATGGACGATTCAGAAAAACTAAAAAAGTCTACGATGCGTACGCAAGTCACCAAAGGTTCCCTCGTTGTCAATTTGTCCACCCAAAACGCTTAAAATGATCCCAAAAACAATATTGTACCATCGGTTTTCCAGAAATGTCTTCAACTGTGATCATCATTTCTGTATGATTTTTGATAATAGGGTATAACTATGTGAAGCAGTAATCTGGTTTTTCTAGAGCGTTTAAATCTGCCAAAATATCTAACAACTTTGGAAGCTGTAGATCCTTTTCTTGCTCCAAACAATCATAAGAGAAAGATTTTTCCCTAAAAACTCGAAAATCGATCAGGTTACGTCAACGTTGAAAAGAGGTAATGAGTCAGAAACTGAATGTTATCAACCAATCAGCTTACTCTGCTTTGTATCAAAAATTTTTGAGCGTCCGATATTTAATATTTTGTACAGTTCTGCCGGCACCGGTTTCACGAAAAATAAATTGGCTTTCGAAGGTACGGGCCAGAAACGCTACAGTTGTTGTTCTATCTTGACTCACTATACCAGAATTACGACGACAACAACGTAGAAAATCTGACAATATTGTATCTCGACTTCGTAGAGGTCTTCGATAAATTTGCCCACAAAGTAACTCATGATCAAATTGTTTCAATTGCGACTGCTAAGCTTCTAATGAGACAAAAGAGAGCAATATGTTTAATGAAATTGGAGACATCAGGCACAGTTATTGCCATTAACAGAGTTTGAAAAGTGTCTATACGGGGACTGGTCCTTTTTCTATGTTCATAACCCATTTACTAGTTGAATTGTCGATATGTCAAACTTTTTGTACTTTGGTTATTGCATTAAATGAAGATCATCTTAAAAACTGTGCTATAAGTATGCGAAATTGATGCTCCCAAAACGAAACGCAACTAAACACCACTAAATGTATGCTTCTAAAAATAAAAAGCACAAAGACAGCCACTATGTTAACATTCGAAATGAAACCAACAAATGTGCAGTTTGATCTCGGGTTAAGAATCAACCTAAATCTCACTCGGAATAGTATTTTTACCACGAGAGTTAATAGGTGTCGTCTTCTGAATTTCTGCTAGGCTCAACAGTGAGGGGACTCTGTCGCCCAGAAGATCGATCAAATAAAATAACCAAAGGTTTTGAATTGGTGAAGCAAGCGTTACTTTGTTACTCTGCTATTTCCCCTCTTCCACTCTTGTATGCTGTTGCGAATTAGATTGCCTTTTTAAATAAGTTAATTCACAATGGGGCTCGTAATATCAATTCTAATTATATGGATAACAAATGTAAGAAATTTACTTGCACATCAAAGGAAAAGACAAACTTAAGAAAATTTATAATAGTAATTCAAATAATAATAATAAAACCCGTGGTTCACTTCCAAAATGAACTAAACCAAAAACGCTCACAGTGTCCCAACTGGTCTTGCAATTACAAGCTTTTAGAGTTCAGTCTCACTTAACTCTGTCTCCTCTCTGCTTTTCACACTAGCTTTTAAAGTTTAGTCCCACTAAACCCAATACTTTCTCTCGCTTGTGCAAAAATCTCTCCTGTGTCCGAACTTCTGCTGTGTCTCAACAAATTGCTTCAACTATCTCTCATCTCTCTGTGTGTCACTTCAATTTATACTCAACCAATAAGCTCTTATCTTTAGCAAACACACCTTAATCTCTTAAGTAAACATTGCAACTTACACTTGAAATCTGTCTCATTCTGTAGGATGGCTTTGTTTGCTATGCAAACAAACCAATATCAAATTTCGTTCTGCCATTCAATTGCTACCAAACATTGTTCAATCTTTAGTACACAACCTTTGGAGTCATATGTAAACAAACCGACTCCGCTTTATCGCATATATGCACTTGACATGTCAATCAGTGTTTGCTTAGTAAAAATGGAACGTTACTCTGATAAGTTCTTAGTCCTCTATTTGCGCTATCAAATTAACTAGATGCAATCAATCCCCGTCAAAAATCACGTGTTGTATGAATGACTAAACTCAACTCTACGCTTAAGAGCAACTGCTATTCCAAGTCTTCACAGCATTTCATGCAATTCCCCACATAAAAACTGCGAAAAGTCCAATATTCCTAAAAGCTCACAATTTGACCTCTAGGGGTCAATCAGCGGTCAATCATCCAAGATGAAGGGTCAAGTTGATAAAACAAATTGTTGTCATAGAAAGTTCTCTCATATTTGCACCTAACCACAAAATTTCATGGCCAAACTCCCACTAGAACACAAGCAATAACCGCGCACACTTTTTGTCGACATCGCGGATGACATCAAAACTCAAACTTAATAACTCGCGAGGTAGTGTTCAAAACGTCTTCGGGTAAACATTTCTAGTAAATACAGGTTGCCATCAATTTGCCTGCCGAGTTTCGTGACCTACGGATTAGGCATTGCGAGTCGTTTGCAATTTGATTATTCTTAAGGAGTCGTGTCAGCCAAAACACGAAAAATCCTAGATCGGGAAAAGTGATCGGGGTGGGCATATTTTGCCACTAATTGTCTCAGGTTATCATATTGTTACCATTCTAAAGTCATTCGGTCACTCAAAAAGGCTAATTTCCGGTTTTCGGCACTCCAGTTATCCCTAAGCACCGACTTCCGGTCGCACCCAGAAGTTAAAATAGCACCAATTGAAAGCCATTGAAAAGTTACCTTAACCCTCCAAAAATCATAGGGATACTACCAGTGCTCCACGAGCAATTCAAGTTTTACACTCCGCAGCACGGACGTGCGCTAGTACCGTGCAGGTTGGTGCGGGGTCTAATATGACCTCAAAATTGGATTCCTCGTACCCAAATTACTCTATCCCCCAAACTTCAGGTCAATCTCACTTCAACTTTTCCAAAAAAACTATTTCAATTTAGGCAATAACTACTTTTTTGTGACAATTACCAGTATTCTCAAAAATCGCCATTTTACATTCTAAACCCTTACCAAGATCATGCAAAAACCTTATTTCATTTGTGCATGCCATTTCGACTGACTAATCCCATTATTTTTTACTCAAACAGTCATATTTCACACATTAAAACGCCGAAAAACTTTCAAACCACACTACTTCCGGTGTTAGTACCCGGGGATGGGTGGTCTGATTGGCGTGAAAATTATACTCCCCATCGTTGACTTGTTATTAACCAATAATTCTTTCCCCTCCCGGGAGGGGTCGGACAAATTATGTACCCAAGGTATTTCGAAAACCTGATAAGTTGCCTTTTTATTTACTCTAAATCAACAAAACTTTACTTGACTAACTCATATCGAAAAGGTGTAACCGGTCACACATCCCTATTATATATGGAAAATCATCAGGGGAACATCTCCACAATTTTTCAGAGTTCATTGATGAATATAACTTAATGAGTTGAGGAGTACCAGGTTTTTGGTGCCAACTAATTTGCGAATTCAAAATCAAACTTTTAGTTACTGCAAATTGAAATTCCAATTCTCTTCAAAATATCTAGTTCACTTCAAATGTTTGATCTCTGGTTTTCTTCTATATTTAAATCACACATTTCATTTTTAGTCTGATGCACAAATTCAAATTTGCTAATTAAACGAAATATATCGACAGAGCGATATGCTTTTGTTCATTAATTTGTTTGTTTAAGATATATCACTCAACTACCCTCCCCGGCGCATTCGATACAATAACCCTTTGAGAAAGAACGCTTATTTCAAACACCTAATGAACTTGTCTAAGTTGACCTAAATTCTCTAACTTACAATATCTGGTTATAACAATTCCCTGCATCCTACAATAGGGTTTTAAGTGCCTTTCCAACTGAAAAAAAACCCTTTCAGCAGAATCTTTTGTTGGTCTACGTTTCTCAATTCTCACAGACGAACAAATCAAAAATTTTAGAAGCTCTGAAAGAGTGCAAGAAATTACAAACGTTTGAAAACTTATGGCAAATTTTGATTACAAAGATCTACTGGTACATCCTAAGCTGTTGGCTCTAAGCTTAAGCGTCAAAATGCACATTATCTTTAGACATAATTGAATACAACGTTACTGTAGAACTACATAGAATCACTTAAAATAAAATCATAGAATTCACTAGAGAAAAACAGACCATCGGAACAAATGGCTCATACAAAGCGGACGAAAATTTCTTCTTCTGCACAAAATTTGTTCACAGAAATTTACACCAGCTACGGATAATAACTATACAAACACACTATTTTCATAGTTTAATTTAATGGGATTATGACACGAGGGAAAAATGAACCTAGCGAATTGTTTGTGAATGCTATAAATGGAGAAAACCAGACTAAACTGAAACTAATTCATGAACTGAACTCATTTGGGTCTAAGAATTTTTTGGATGTGTTTTAGACTGAACTAACGTTTCATAGAACAGAATTAAGCCGTTTTCAAGTTTTCAAAAAAATAAAAAAATGAAGACTTGAACTAACATTATTAATCGTAATTCTATCAAATATAATAGTTTGATTTCTTCTAAGTTCTTTCCAAGTAGAGGAAAAATATTCAGGTTGAAAAAAGTTCCTTGATAGCATTTTCACCAGCCAAAATTTATGCGACCTTCAACCATCAACTTGTTTAATATGAGTTCTTTATTCTCTCATAATTCTATTCATCTGCTCAGTAATATCTCATATTTTGTCTCTTTTTTAGTTTTTCGTAATTTCTTGTTCACATGTGCTCCTAAAATTTGGATCTTCATCATGTATCACGTTGACTGGAATGTAATTCCAAGTTGGAGTTTCATCTTGCTTAATTTTCATTTTGTCTTCGAAATAAAGAGGACATAGGTAAAATCTCAGCAGAGTCTGAGAATTTTTAATCAAGAATTTTTTATTCACTCCGTTAACCGAAACTCAAGCGTAAAAATAAAAATAATGTCATTGGAGCCGCAAATCACTAAAGTTGTACATCAACCCAAAATACTTATTTCTAAACTCATCATTAGCGTATGAATTTATAGACATAAATAGTAGCAATGGTAAGTCAAAGAATTATGCCGTCAAAACTGATTTCCACAAAAAATTCACAGTTCGCTACCAAATAGAACGGAAAACTGCTGATAGAATCGGAGATGAAAATTAAATTGGAATCGAAAAAAAAACTGCTTGATCGAGGACATACGCGAAAAAGGTCAGCAAGCACGGATTTGAACTTCATATAACCAAGTGGTTCGGAAAAAACAGTCAAATAAACTAGAACTCTTTCAAAAAACAATAAATTTCTAAGTGTTTGTGTAGAAATACAGCTAGAAAAATTTACCTCCTCTTCCTACGGCATTGTGCTTTTAGAATATTAAGCGATGATTTGAAAAGCAGAAACTAAATTGAAACCGGATTATGCTGATATATAACCGACGGACATAACTGCCAAATTTCAGAAGGCAATAACGATGGAATTGGCCTAAATAATCATACTGCTTCTTGGACGATATCCTCTTTGTGGCAAAAGAGACAAAGATCATCATATGAATCTCGATACGAAAAACCTAAGAAAGCTAGATAGTACAAATTCACAAATTAAATCAGCCAATTGCTTTTTTGCAAAAAAATAGAATAAGTGACTGGGATTTAACGTTACATGCAGCGATCTGAAACGATAAGAAAAAAAGTGCGAACCCTGATGTAAAAACTTATGAAAAATAATATAAAATGTTATTAAGACACAATGGATTCCTTCAAAAGAAGTGTGATCATTCTTGGGCTCAGTCCACCACCTGTTTAGTTTCAATCCGCATCTAAGAAAATTGTGTCATCCTCTCCGACCCCCTGAAGGATCTTTGCAGTTTAGTGAGACAGATGTATACATGGAATGCATTTTGAAGAGATAAACATTTGTGTACCGAAACAACCAAAATTTCTGAAGAACAAACTTTTGTAATAACCTCACTTGGCATCAAAACCCAAGCACACGCGCCTCGAAAACTCTTAAAGCACTTTGGTGTCTCAGAAGAAATTTTCACAACAAAACTCTCCCTCAAGCTAATTTGAACGCATACAAGGGTTACATTGTACCAATCATATCCTACGCCTCTCAAGTGCTGCATCCGTCCAAATGCGATCTAGTACTCAGCGAAAGAATCCAAAAAGAGACGAAAAAGATAAGAGGTTCTTCTCTCACATATAAGGAACGTTTAATCAAACTGAGAACTCAACCTCTATTTTTTTTACTTCGAACTTCATAGCTTATTACTAATATGTTATTTCATAAACAATAAGTACAACATGTCATAGCAAAATATATACGTTTGAACAAAATTAATCGGACAAGACAAGGAGCGAAATTTGAAATCAACCTTTCGAAAAACGATTATTAAAAATCGACGAAAATATCTGGCCGAGAAGTTTCTATGTTTATAATATTGTCAACAACCACTTAGATCTTACAGACAACAAAATTATAAATATCGGTTCAGTAAAATTTATTGGAGATTGTTCTTTGAAAAGTCGAACGAAATTGACATGTGCACTTGGAGAGTTTGCTGCCTGTGCAAAAACTGCAACCCAATTTTGAAACTATTTCTTTTATAGCGATAAGTGTGCTCCAACTTGTGCATTGCAGAAGCCTGAACTACTACTACTACTGCTTCAACACTTTAATTCCAAATATGAAATAAAGGCACGGTTGGCAACAAATACAAACAAAACAAGAAGAGTTATTTGTTTGGTTATTCTGTGAAGTGCTGTACGACGAAATTGTTGAAGGCATTCTTTGACCCGGTTGCTGCTTTCTCCTGCAATCTGGTGAACGATACTTTGTTTCGTACACAGTCTCCTTCGATTTGACTCATCCACGTTTTCCGTTGCCCCCCAGGAGCGCGTCTAGCATGGACGTATTGATCGGGCGGGTCCCAATCGAAGGCACTGCGGGCTAATCTTCCTGGTTCCATTCTCTGGATGTGTCCGTACCATTTTATCCGTTTGAGCATGATCATCGTGGATAGTTGGGGCATTCGTGATCTTGACATAATTTCTTCGTTCGTTGCTTTCTCCAGATATGACACACGTAGAATTCTCCGAAGACAACCACAGTGGAAACTCTCAAGTTTTCTCTCCATTAATTTCGAAAGAGTCCAAGTCTCTGAGCTGTACAGCACGGCTGATAAAACGAGTGCTTTGTACAAATTGCACTTGAGGTGCACGCTGAGCTGCTTGCTCTTCCAGAGATTTTGGAAGTTAGCAAACCGTTGTCTACCTTCTGCAAGTTTGCAATTGACTTCCTGCAGGTCTCCATGCTTGAGGCCTTTGCGTTCAAGCCATGCCTGTTTGTCTGCACGTAGAGCTTTTCTGACTTCCTTACAGCAGTTTGTGAACTCTAACAACGCCACCGCGCTGCTGTGTTTCTTCAACTGTAGATCAGCTCGTTTCCGGATAAGTTCAGGAGAATCTGGAGAAATCCAAGGTTTGTTCACTCGCTTGTCCGGAAGGAGGCATTTCACTGCTGCTTGGTTCAGGGCTTTTCGAAAATTGTCCCAAGACTGCTCTGTATTCTCGAAATCGCCGCTCTTATCAAGATGTAACTTGACCTCCTGCGTGAATAAGTCACGCGTTGTTTCATCTTGCAGCTTTGCAGAACTGATTCTGGGCGTGAAACATGGCTTTTTAGACAAAAGTTTCATAGATACTTCCGCAATGACCAGTTCATGATCGGTAATTGTGGTTTTCCCTCTTCTGGTCCTCACATTCGTCAGACATCCTCTGTATCTCTCTGCAAACAGAATGTGATCCAGCATCTTTTTTCGACAACTCGGATCGGGAGGGTTGTAGGTGTACCGATGCACTTGTCGATGCTGGAACCATGTACCACCTACGAGCAATTTGTGTGAAGTGCAAAAAGATAACAACTTTTCCGAGTTTTCATTTTCTTCACCCATTCCAAACGGACCTCTGCAGCTCATGGTGTCTTTCAACTGGTGTCCAGGCTCTGCATTGAGATCACCAATGACACAAATACGCTCCCTATTTTTGAAGCTGGAAACTAGGTCTGAAAGTTGACTCCAAAACAAATCCTTCTCTTGGAGACTAGCTTCATTCGTAGGTGCGTAGCAGACAACAACAGCTAGATTGGCTCTCCTCCGAGCCGCGAACTTGACGTAGCAAATACGTTCACTTAGAGCCACTTATTCTACGATGCTGTTTATCAATGACTTCTTTACAGCAACGCCCACTCCTCCTTGTCTCGACTTTACACCAGACAACCACGAGTCAGACAGGTAGAGCTTGTGGTCTCCTAGATCAATTTCTTGCTCCTGCAATCTCGTCTCCTGCACTCCCAGAATATCCAACTTGTATTGCGCCAGATCCATTTTCAAAGCCTCTAAAGATCCGGCTTGGGTCAGTGTTCTGACGTTTAAAGTTGCAATTCTGAGTTGGTTCCTCGGGAGATTCTTAGCACCCCTTACCAGGGACTCGGGGCCATGGTTGAATGTACTCATTGCTTTGGTGTTTGAAGGCTGAGATACGACTAGTTGCGCCACAAACTAGAAGACCAGTGCCTCGTTAGCTCGACCATGTGAGCGGAGAGCCGCAGCACATGACCTACCCCCAGGGGACACCACGTGGAGGTGAGGTTGGATTTTGTCCCCCACTACTACTACTACTACTACTACTACTACTACTACTACTACTACTACTACTACTACTACTACTACTACTACTACTAATACTACTACTACTACTACTACTACTACTACTACTACTACTACTACTACTGTTTCAACACTTTAATTCCAAATATGAAATAAAGGCACGGTTGGCAACAAATACAAACAAAACAAGAAGAGTTATTTGTTTGGTTATTCTGTGAAGTGCTGTACGACGAAATTGTTGAAGGCATTCTTTGACCCGGTTGCTGCTTTCTCCTGCAATCTGGTGAACGATACTTTGTTTCGTACACAGTCTCCTTCGATTTGACTCATCCACGTTTTCCGTTGCCCCCCAGGAGCGCGTCTAGCATGGACGTATTGATCGGGCGGGTCCCAATCGAAGGCACTGCGGGCTAATCTTCCTGGTTCCATTCTCTGGATGTGTCCGTACCATTTTATCCGTTTGAGCATGATCATCGTGGATAGTTGGGGCATTCGTGATCTTGACATAATTTCTTCGTTCGTTGCTTTCTCCAGATATGACACACGTAGAATTCTCCGAAGACAACCACAGTGGAAACTCTCAAGTTTTCTCTCCATTAATTTCGAAAGAGTCCAAGTCTCTGAGCTGTACAGCACGGCTGATAAAACGAGTGCTTTGTACAAATTGCACTTGAGGTGCACGCTGAGCTGCTTGCTCTTCCAGAGATTTTGGAAGTTAGCAAACCGTTGTCTACCTTCTGCAAGTTTGCAATTGACTTCCTGCAGGTCTCCATGCTTGAGGCTGACATATGATCCGAGATACTTGAACGCTTCTATGTTTTCAAACTCGTTTCCGAGAACATCTTGTACTTTGCAGGAAAACACGCGTGTGGCAACTGCTTTAGGTTTGTCACAGTATCTCGATTGGTGAACTTTTCGGCCATTGACTGTTTTGAACTTTCTTTCACACTTGTCACAGGTAAGGCTCGCCTCTAGTTGCTCGAACTTTGACTTGTCGACGACATTTTTTGACAAACCGGCTTTGCAGAATCTTGTTTGGTGCACTTTGCGTCCGGTAACTGTACTGAATTGCCGCTGACAATTCTGACATCTTAAAGACTCTTGGTCAGCCACCACTGACCGACTCTCATTTTCTAGCGACTCTGAATCTGCTACCGCAGATTGTTGTTGTGAAGCTACCAACGCTGGCTTAGCCACCGCTAAGCTTTTCAATCTTAGCTTCCGGCCATCTTGTGTTTCGAACCAGCCCGCTTTATTTTTCGTTCCCAGCAGCACCTCCGTGCTGATGGTTAGTCGTGACTGGCTAGATGTCTCTGCCAGGAGTCCTAGTTTGCCTTTATGTGTTCCAGTGAGTATCTCCACGTTCTGTTGGATACTAGGCACTGCAACAACATTTGGGCTGTCGCATTTTACGCCCATATTCTTTGTTTTGGCCACATTAATCTTCAGACCAGCGGCTTCCGCAAGGGCCTCGATTCGATGTAGGTTTTCTTGCACCTCACTGTCTGAGAACCCCACGAGAGCAACATCATCAGCAAAATCTAAGTCAGCCACCAATCTCCCAATGTCTAATCCTCCATGCACCGAGTTAGCCAAAATGTAGTTGATGACAAGGCCGAATAGGATTGGGGACCACACATCACCCTGCCTAACGCCCGTTCTGACATCAAATAAGCGTCCTTTCTCACCTTCGGCTTTGACTCGACATTTGAATCCATCATAGCTGTTTCTTATGATGTTTTTCACTTTTTGCGGAAGACCACAGTGTTTCATTATCTGGTACATCTGCTCACGATCGACAGAATCGAATGCCGCTCGAAAGTCTATGAAACAAAAGCTAATATCCAATTGAAACGCCATTGATTTCTCGATTATTTGACGCAGGGCAAAGAGTTGATCGGCGCATCCTCTGCTTTTTCTGAAGCCGCACTGCTCTTCCCTTAAGACGCGATCCACTGACTCTTTGCATCGATTGAGAATAACGGAAGCGAACACTTTGCCTGGTACTGACAATAGAGAGATCCCTCGGTGGTTCGAACACTCTGACCTCTTTCCTTTACTCTTGTATAATGGGACAATTTCTGCTACCTTCCAGTCATCGGGCAGAACTTCCGTCGACCAACACTTATCTATGATGTCCCAGATCCACTCGACAATACCCTTGTGTGCTTTCAACATCTCACAGGAAATGTTATCGGGTCCACTTGCCTTGCCATTCTTCAACCTGCGGACAGCTTCAAGCACTTCTTCAAATCGAATTGGGCTCAGGTCAATCGACAAGCTTTCAGCTGCTTCTTCGGGATCCAATCTCGTACTGCAACTGGATGTTGAGGGATTCAGGAGTTGACTAAAATGTTCCGTCCAGCGTTCAAGTCGTTCCTCTTTCGTCCGTAAGTTGACGCCAGTGCTTGAAACTAATTTGGTCAACTGGGGACTCCAGTTTCGGCAAATCTGCTGTGATGCCCCAAAAACCTCCTTCAAGTTGCCTCTGTCCGCAAAGCTCTGCACTTCTTGGCCTTTGCGTTCAAGCCATGCCCGTTTGTCTGCACGTAGAGCTTTTCTGACTTCCATACAGCAGTTTGTGAACTCTAACAACGCCACCGCGCTGCTGTGTTTCTTCAACTGTAGATCAGCTCGTTTCCGGATAAGTTCCAGAGAATCTGGAGAAATCCAAGGTTTGTTCACTCGCTTGTCCGGAAGGAGGTATTTCACTGCTGCTTGGTTTAGGGCTTTTCGAAAATTGTCCCAAGACTGCTCTGTATTCTCGAAATCGCCGCTCTTATCAAGATGTAACTTGACCTCCTGCGTGAATAAGTCACGCGTTGTTTCATCTTGCAGCTTTGCAGAACTGATTCTGGGCGTGAAACATGGCTTTTTAGACAAAAGTTTCATAGATACTTCCGCAATGACCAGTTCATGATCGGTAATTGTGGTTTTCCCTCTTCTGGTCCTCACATTCGTCAGACATCCTCTGTATCTCTCTGCAAACAGAATGTGATCTAGCATCTTTTTTCGACAACTCGGATCGGGAGGGTTGTAGGTGTACCGATGCACTTGTCGATGCTGGAACCATGTACCACCTACGAGCAATTTGTGTGAAGTGCAAAATGATAACAACTTTTCCGAGTTTTCATTTTCTTCAACCATTCCAAACGGGCCTCTGCAGCTCATGGTGTCATTCAACTGGTGTCCAGGCTCTGCATTGAGGTCACCGATGACACAAATACGCTCCCTATGTTTGAAGCTGGAAACTAGGTCTGAAAGTTGTTTCCAAAACAAATCCTTCTCTTGGAGACTAGCTTCATTCGTAGGTGCGTAGCAGACAACAACAGCTAGATTGGCTCTCCTCCGAGCCGCGAACTTGACGTAGCAAATACGTTCACTTAGAGCCACTTGTTCTACGATGCTGTTTATCAATGACTTCTTTACAGCAACGCCCACTCCTCCTTGTCTCAACTTTACACCAGACAACCACGAGTCAGACAGGTAGAGCTTGTGGTCTCCGAGATCAATTTCTTGCTCCTGCAATCTCGTCTCCTGCACTTCCAGAATATCCAACTTGTATTGCGCCAGATCCATTTTCAAAGCCTCTAAAGATCCGGCTTGGGTCAGTGTTCTGACGTTTAAAGTTGCAATTCTGAGTTGGTTCCTCGGGAGATTCTTAGCACCCCTTACCCGGGACTCGGGGCCATGGTTGAATGTACTCATTGCTTTGGTGTTTGAAGGCTGAGATACGACTAGTTGCGCCACAAACTAGAAGACCAGTGCCTCGTTAGCTCGACCATGTGAGCGGAGAGCCGCAGCACATGACCTACCCCCAGGGGACACCACGTGGAGGTGAGGTTGGATTTTGTCCCCCACTACTACTACTACTACTACTACTACTACTACTACTACTACTACTACTACTACTACTACTACTACTACTACTACTACCATTACTACTACTAATACTACTACTACTACTACCACTACTACTACTTTGACTACTACTACTACTACTACTACTACTACTACTACTACTACTACTACTACTACTACTACTATTACTACTACTACTACTACTACTACTACTACTACTACTACCAAACCAGCCTCAGAAAAAGCAGCTTCAAAGAAACTACTGTGCGGTTTTTGAAAAACTTAAGGACTCAGTGGTCAGTTATTGTTGAGTATAGGATGTTTTGCGAGAGTCCTAGACACTTACCCCTTTGTTCCGTTTTCACTTTTTTGGCCAAACTTTCTCAGAGAATTTTAACCAAAAAAAATCGACAAGAATTGTTAATTGATTGAGCGAAAAATGACAAGTAGAAAGGATGTTTTTTTTTGCAGTCTCAGCACATTTTTTACAATCGGAAACAAATTTCAATTATCTAGTGGGCAAGGAACATCCAAACTTTTTACCGTACAATAACTGCATTTCTGAAATAACAATTTCTCAAAGGTTAGAAATTCTTCCATGAAGACGCATGGAAGCCATGGATTGTCCTGCTTGGATGCTAACGAATGACAATGGTTTCTGACATCCTTTAAAGCGCGCTCAACTCATCTATACAAAACAGTTGGTGAAATGGCAATACGCAGAGCTATTTCTCAAAAGACTTTCCTTCTTCCGTATAATTCATATTCTTTTATAACTCTTGATAAATACCCCAGTGTCATAACAATCCGATTTCGGGAAGTTCTAAGGCAAATTTTTGGAAGAATTGTTGTCAAGTGTGTTAAAGCCAACTTTAAGATATTATTTGGATACATACACTTACACACAACATTGTATGTGTCCAAAAAAGAAGAATTAAACCTGCCTTTTTTTCAGTAAGAGCTGTTTTTAAAAACACAGATACACGGTTCAAAATTGATAAGCTGACGATTTTATCGCTGTTGGCTCTCCTGATAACCTGAAAAAATTTATTGACTCTTTGAGAAAACATGGTCCTGCTTTTGATTACCATTTTAACGAGCGCCATGATTTTCACAAAGAGGAACAAAGTGTCCTAAAGAAGGATACATCGACATGAGATTTGAGGAACTTCTGGATTACTTTTGGCAATTGTTATTTTATGTCTATCAGGATGTTAAGGTCGAACCTCAACTTCTGCCGTCGCAAGAGGGAACTTTTGCTCCTTAATGAACGACAGCTATTGATGATGCAAGATTAGACAGCAATGACGACGGATTTTAGGAATCCAATGTCAAAACAAAATATGATGTAAAAATGTTCAATCCGCTGTCGAAATTTTTCAATGAAATCTGTACCAAATACTACCAATAACATAAATACGTTGAAAAAATCAAATATGAACACAAAGTAATTTGATCTGAGAAAAAAAGATTTTGTCCATTTGTGTTCGCATGCTCTGTAATTCAAAAACTATGTAAAGAAATGCCCATCGTCTACACTGGGTGAATATTGGCTGCTCTGGGCACTATGTTTTCATAAAATATTTTGTTTTGTCCAAATTTATCATTAAAATGATATTATTATACGCAAACGTCAGTTGCAAATGGTTAATTCACAATAAAAACAGCACTAAAAACTAAACAACTAATGGCGAATGTTGATGAGTAAAACTAACAGGCTCCCTTCTTCAACCATAGTTTCGACTGAGGCATCAATGTTATTGCCCCGTCTAAATGCCTTTGGCCTCGATTGCAGACAGTGGGATTTTTTCGTAGAGCAAAGCTGATTTTTTTCCTTAGATATAATTTAATATCAGCAAATTTGTGCTTTTTTACGCAGAGTGCTGTGACGCTAGTTTCTTTCATCAAAGAATGCGCAGAAACGTGGACAAAATGTTACTTTCTCAGCATCAATTACTCTTTGTTCATATTTGTCTTGTTAATGGATTCAAGCTGCTTGTAGACTTGCGGAAATAGACTCTATTTTCGCAATTAATTAATTGTTTTCTAATGCTGTCTGTCTTTTGACATTTTCTCAGCTGTTTGTGCTTAATATCATTTTTTTGTTAGATTTGAGCTATTACTACTACTACTACCAAACCAGCCTCAGTAAAGGCAGCTTCAAAGAAACTACTCTGAGGTTTTTGAAAAACTTAAGGACTCAGTGGCCAGTTATTGTTGAGGATAGAATGTTTTGCGAGAGTCCTAGACACTTACCCCTTTGTTCCGTTTTCACTTTTTTGGCCAAACTTTCTCAGAGAATTTCAACCAAAAAAAATAATTGACAAGAACTGCAGAAATTTTTTTAAAATTTTTTCGTGAAAAAAATTTCAACTGAGTTGCTTATAATTTCGATTTGTTTCTTGTTCCCGAAACACAGCTTTGCTTCCTCTGCTATAGCTTTTTTTTTGAAGTTGATGTTATATTCATGCTAATTGATTTAGCAAAATATGACAAGTAGAAAAGATGTTTTTTTTGCAATCTCAGCACATTTTTTACAATCTGAAATAAATTTCAATTATCTTGTTGGCAAGGAACATCCAAACTTTTTACCGTACAATAACTGCATTTCTGAAATAACAATTTCTCAAAGGTTAGAAATTTTTCCATGAAGACGCATGGAAGCCATGGATTATCCTGCTTGGATGCTAACGAATGACAATGGTGTCTGACATCCTTTAAAGCGCGCTCAACTCATCTATAAAAAAAACGGTGAAATGGCAATACGCAGAGCTATTTCTCAAAAGACTTTCCTTCTTCCGTATAATTGATGTTCATTTATAACTCTTGATAAATACCCCAGTGTCATAACGATTCGATTTCGGGAAGTTCTAAGGCGAATTTTTGGAAAAATTGTTGTCAAGTGTGTTAAAACCAACTTTATGATATTATTTGGATACATACACTTACACACAACATTGTATGTGTCCAAAAAAGAGGAATTAAACCTGTCTTTTATTCAGTAAGAGCTGTTTTTAAAAACACAGATACACGGTTCAAAAATGATAAGCTGACGATTTTATCGCTGTTGGCTCTCCTGATAACCTGAAAAACCTTATTGACGCATTGAGAAAACATGGTCCTGCTTTTGATTACCATTTTAACGAGCGCCATGATATTAACAATGAAGGAACAAAGTGTCCTAAAGAAGGATACATCGACATGAGATTTGAGGAACTTCTGGATTACTTTGGGTAATTGTTATTTTATGTCTGTCAGGATGTTGAGGTCGAACCTCAACTTCTGCCGTCGCAAGAGGAAACTTTTGCTCCTTAATGAACGACAACTATTGATGATGCAAGATTAGACAGCAGTGACGACGGATTTTAGGAATCCAATTTCAAAACAAAATATGATGTAAAAATGTTCAATCCGCTGTCGAAATTTTTCAATGAAATCTGTACCAAATACTACACCATAAATACGTTAAAAGATCAAATATGAACACAAAGTAATTTGGTCTGAGAAAAAAAGATTTTGTCCATTTGTGCTCGCATGCTCTGTAATTCAAAAACTATGTAAAGAAATGCCCATCGTCTACACTGGGTGAATATTGGCTACTCTGGGCACTATGTTTTCATAAAACATTTTGTTTTGTCCAAATTTATCATTAAAATGATATTATTATACGCAAACGTCAGTTGCAATATGTTAATTCACAAGACAAACAGCACTAAAAACTAAACAACTAATGGCGAATGTTGATGATTAAAACTAACAGGCTCTCTTCTTCAAATATAGTTTCGACTGAGACATCAACATTATTGCCCCGTCTAAATGCCTTTGGCCTCGATTGCAGACAGTGGGATTTTTTCGTAGAGCAAAGCTGATTTTTTTCCTTAGATATAATTTAATATCAGCAAATTTGTGCTTTTTTACGCAGAGTGCTTTGACTCTAGTTTTTTTCATCAAAGAATGCCCAGAAACGTAGACAAGATGTTACTTTCTCAGCATCAATTAATCTTTGTTCATATTCGTCTTGTTAATGGATTCAAGCTGATTGTAGACTTTGGTAGTGATTTCAGGGCAAAATTTTGATAGCTGGTTGAAGATTTTTAGTCAATTTTGCAAAGAATTTGCGAAGTTTCATATAAATCATGTGCGGGTATCCTCCTTTAGGACAGTGGAAAGCATGTGCCACAGTGAATTTTTCACAATTTGTGTGACTTGCCTTCGCTTTAGTTTGGCTTCGGTCAGAGAAAATTGTAGGGGATGTGTCAGTTGAGCTTGTCGTTCATATTTTTTGAAACATTCTCAGGTTTGAAAATTTACGGGCCTTGACTTCGCGAATTTCTATCAAGAGCAACCAACCGACGTAATTTATCCTTAAGCAGCAAAGTCGAATGAAAAGTACTTTGCGTATTAATTGTTCTGCAACTGTTTTGTATAGATCAGTCGAAGACGTTTTAAAGGATGTCAGGAACCAGTGCCATTCGTTGGCAACCGAGCAGGACAATCCATGGCTTCCATGCGTCTTCAAGGAAGATTTTCTGACCATTGCGGAATTGATTTTTCAAAAATGGACTGATTGTATGGTAAAACCTTTGGATCTTCTTTGCCCACAAGAAAATAGAAATTGGTTTTAGAATGTTAAAAATCTGCGGAGATTGTTAAAAATCATCCTTTGTTCTTGACATATTTTGAAAAATCAGTTATAATGGGCACAAAAACAACTTCATCAATACAAGATACAGCAGACGAAGCAAAGTTCTGTCTTGGGAACTATAAGCACATCACAATTACACGCTACTCAGTCATAATTTTTTTTGTAAAAAAAAATTTTGAATTTTTTGTAAACTTTCAGCTGTTTTTGTCGAATTTTTCTTATTAAAAAACATCTCTGGGAAATTGGGCTAAAGAATTGAAAATAGAACTCCATATCATATCTAAGGCGAATAATCAGCTTTGCACTCCTAAGGAGTTCCATCGTCTGCATTCGAGGCTCAAGACCAATTAGGCGGCCCGAAATTGTTGATGGTTCAATGGGAGCTGTGGTTAGAGAAGGGAGGCTGTTAGTTTGACTCTACTTTCTCTATTAGTTGTTTTTATAATGCTGTCTTGTCTTTTGACATTTTTCTTTGCTGTTTTTGTTTATCATTTTATTGATAGATTTGAGCAATACCCATTGCTTTATGGGAATGTGGTGTTGGTAGGTCCCCGGTCCAGCCGATATTCACCCATTGTTCTTGAGGGGCATTTCTGAATTAAGCTTTTGTTGTTCAACCCCGACAACATTGTAGCCCCACCTAAGAAGCCCGTAGTCATATAACAGAGCCCGTATATGAAATTATAGCCCATACTGAGGGCTATAATTTCGCGAGGGAGATAATAGAAAACACCTATTTAAAAAACACGGTTATTGTTGTTGCTAGAAAACTCTTGTATGGTTTCAGTTTGCTGACTTTTATTCTTACCGTAGAATTACTAATCAACATCATGGATAACAAATTACCCGCCCAGAAAGTAAAGCAAATTTATTAGTGAGTGCTCAATTATTGGTTGAGGTAAAAGTTTTTTTGCCTCGTTTTAGTCAGGAAATGTGAAGCAAATGTCGGCGTCTTCTGGTTCGGATGAATGGGAAGAAGTAGCGAGGATTGCGCCCCCTCGTAAGTTTTGAACCGAATAATATTTGTAAGAGGCTTGCAGATCCTCACCTTTGATTAATGTTTCAGCGAAGAAAAATGTCACTTTCTTTTGGTTCAGAGATTCCGAAGTTCAGTTGCCACAAAATGAGCAACTCTCATCAGTTTGGCTGCGACTCTATGCCCCAACTGAGGTTAGCAGCAGTTGTTATTCTGGCTTTTCAGTAATATGGATCTATCCTGTTTCGGGCCCCGGCCTTTTTTATTCCTCACCCTTTTCAATTGTCTTTAATTGCTCCCAAACGAAGTTTGTAGCAATTACATTAGTCCTGTTGGTCTTTTTTATGCAACTTCTCGCTTGACCGATCTTTCATCTGACCCATTTGACTTTTCGACCTAAAAACGGGATAAACAGGCAGCGCCCAGCGGGCATTAAGTTCTCTTAGAGCCTTTCAGCTCAGTAGACTCCAATTATAAGATTCAGAGAAACTGTTTTGGAGACTTACACTTATGGTGTGAAGGGCAGTTTTTAGAAATTGACCCCCCCCCCCCAAATCTCTTTCGTACTTCATCCAGTGCGTCAGAAATAAGAATTGAACTTCTCAAAACCAGCTGCATTTAACTACGGCAATTTATAGTGGAACATATGTAGCAACCAAATAATAAACCAGGTTTCCATCTTTTCTTCTTTACCTAAATTATTGTTTAGGTAAATTCTTTACCTAAATTATCTATCGGAGTTCGTTGCCGCTCCTATTAAATTAGCCGGCACATGGTGTGACCTCGGCTACGATTAACCTGTGTGTTGTCAAATTTAAGAAAAACCCATTGTGTCTGCGTACATATTTTACTCTTAGTATATATTTAACATCAGCTATCCCTATTCAGTGATATTGTTTTCCTTTTCCCTCTCTCTAGTCTTAATCAAATCTGTCGAGATGTGATAAGAGTAGGCGAGGAGCGAAGGAGAATAACAGGAAAAGCATAGTAAAAATGTGAAACAATCACCCTATGCTACAATTAGACCTAGGACAAAAAGTGATATTAAACATTCTATTCACGCGAGGATCAGATTGTCAACAAGATGCTTCTTGTTTTCTAATGCTTGACTGTTATGCTTCTTGTACTCTTGTTTCTTTGAAAGTTTTACTGGAACTGCGTAATGAATGAAACAATTTTGAATATAGCGTAGATGTTGCGTAGATGATCCTTTTTGTCGTAGATGTTGCCGTTTCTGTAGGTCATCGTGTTCTAGCTGTATTTAATATCAAAAATGTGCTCAAAGAGCGGAACTATTCAAAATGTCTTAATTTATACAAAATTCAGCTCAGCGTAAACTGTTTTTTTATTAGGAGAGTGACACCACATACCTCCAAACTACTTCGTCTCAAAATCAGTCAAAATGATTTGATTTCATCAATGGATAAGCATAGCAAGCATGCTCGTTAGGGATAAGCATAAAAGCATGCTCGTTAATGTGCGTTCGCACATGATGTTCCGACCCGAGCTCATGAACATTTTTGACTTAATTTTAAACCTAATGATGAAATAATTAAAAATAGATATTTGAGTTTAAAAAAATCGTTACACAGCCGAATTACTAATTGAATTACATAATACCATGCCTCATTACAGTGCTGAAAAGATCTGCCATTAGAAAGATTGCGAGAAAAAACAACAAACAAAATAAGCAAAAACAAAAAAAGTAAGCGAATGTGCTATAAAAGAAGAGAAAAAGAAACACAAATATTGACAGCTCACAATTTTGTTGAAAACGCATATTGTCCAACAAACAAGACATCAGTTACATGATATTTGAAAAATTGTTTTTGAATTACAAGGAATCGGATGGAAGCTCTCAATGATGAGAATAAGTTACAAGTTGACGAAAAGAACAAAAATTGAAAAGTATAAAAAATCTTTGAAAACGGACCGTATCAAAAACTGTATTACTATTCGCTATAAACTGACTGCATTGAGTAACATCATTCAAAATGTGTCGAAACCATTAAAAAAGTTGGTGAAAAACTTTCTAACCTGATATGGTTTTTAAACAGCAATAGTGTTCTCTTTTTAACAATACGACTTCAAAAACTCAACAAGTATGAACAAATATAATAAATTTTGGAGAAAACACGTTATATCAACGTCATTAAATTCAATAGCTTTCATTGAAAGTCAAAAAGTTATGCCTCAATGAGAAGGCAAGTATGTGTGTCATTCATAACTCATCAACAGGACAACACAATAAAACTTATGATTATGAAAACAATAACAAATACATGCAAAAACCAAAAATTCAGTAGAAAAGTGCGAGGAGAAAATGTCGAAGCTATTTAAACCGCTCGCGTTTCTCTGAAAACTTTATCTATGATCCATTAGAAGTCTTCTCTAAGCCAATGGGAACTGTCAAAATTGGAATAATTTGTTAAGATTTCAAACGAAACCAAAATTACAAAAAAAATCTGATTTTGAAATTTTGAAACCTCGTGGCATCGAAGTCATAAAAGCAATAGTTAGCAGATAAAACAGCTTACCTAATTTTTTTGCTTGCAGTAAAAAGGAGGTGAGTCCTGCAATTACTGAGACTGACTTACAGTTCATGAAAATAAGTTTAATAGTGTTTTGTAATAAAAAAAATTTCAAAAATTTATAAAAGGCTTAACAGACACTAAATTCAATAGCTCTCAACGGAAGTCAATACATACGCAATGTTATGCCTTAATAGGAAGCTAAGGATGTGTGTCAGACCTAAGTCATCAATAAGACATCACAATAAGTCTCAAGATTATGAAAACAACAACAAAAGCAGGCAGAAAACAGGATGTCAGTAGAAAAGTGCAAGAAAGTGTCGAAGCCATTTAAACCATAATCTTCTCTCTGAAAACTTTATGTATGATACATTGGACGTCTCTTAGGCCAATGGGTACTATAATTGTTAGGATAATGAAATAAGATTTATAAAGGAACCAAAATTACAAAAAAAAAAATTTGAATTTGATTTCAGAGATTATCAAAACTCGTGCTATCGGAGTCATAAAAACAATAGTTAGTATAAAAAGCTCTTACCAGGTTAATTTTGGTTGCAATATAAGGAAGGGGGACCTGTCATTACTGGGAGTGTCTTACCTTTCTTCAAAAAATGAGTTTAATATCGGTTAATGTTCAAAAAAACTTTCGAAAAATTATTTTGTCTTAACAGCCATTAGCTGTCCACTCAAAGCACTATATAGGTTTACTAATGCATATTAGGAAGCCGATTGCACTTTTATTTGGCGAATCTATACCATGGGACTCCCAAAATTTAGTAAAATCTCAAATAGTAAATCGAAAATTCATTAAAAATTTCGAAAACTCAGAGTCGAAGACAAAAAAATCAGCGATTCCTTGAACGAATATTTTATTCAATGGGTATCATTTGACTGTGAATGAGGTTTGTCATCAACAGAACCTCGATATGAATAGTGAGTAGTCTCTAGCTGACTAAAAAAACAATTATAAGTAGGAAAAGTTTTAAAAAAAAAACAGCTCGGAAATTGAATTGGAGTTTTTTTAATAGTAAACTTCCTCATGAGACCAGAACTAATCTTTTTATCGGTCTATTGGTAACACAAAATCGTTTCGATTTGTAGCGTGAAATGTAATTTTAAAATGATATATTTTATAGAAACGCCTTAATTTAAGAAAAAATTTCGCTAGAAGAGAACAAAATCATGCAAATATCACGCGTTCACATAAAACTTTAAACATCGATAACTCCTCGAAAAATACCTAATTCAAAAAATCTTTGAATTTCGAATTCTATGCTGGACCAGTTTTTTAATGATAGCACTCGCATATCTTTTCGATGAAAATATCGATCGGCCAAAATTGTCCGAGCAAAAAAGAACCCATTTGAGTATATAGTTTTCCCCCCCCACAAGTGGGGTCGGAACAAAAATTGTCATTGAGTGAGAGGGTGGCCTAGGTTCTTACTAAATGAAAACAAGGCAAGTGAGTATGCAAGTATGAATTACTATCAATTCAACTGTGTGAGCAATTACATTAGTGTAGGGCTTCGAAAGCAGTTATTATCAAACAGATTTTCAAAAAAAAATCAGAAAAGAAGGCTCACGAGAAAGAGTCTTTTAAAATATCCTTTGATGAAAGTCGTATTCTTGAATCTTGATTTTGAAAGCACTTTTGAGTTTGTAAATGGTGCGTAAACCTATAATAATAATATTCTGTAGATTTTGCAAATGGAAGGAGCATCAACCTGGTCAAATTTGTTTCCGTTGAAACGATGTGATTTTGATTTAATGGCTCTCAGATACAGTTACGGGTCTGTAAAGTTACCAACTTTTGCTTGTGGGGAAACATTTAATATAACTCATTCTCTACAGTGTCGAAAATGCGTCGATAGAAGTATCAGGATACAATGAAGGACGGGACTCATTCATAAACCTACTTAGTAAAATGTCTGATAATGTCGAGGTGGAGCCCTATAATCAGACAATTCAAAGTTAAACTCTTAAACAGAAGTAACCAAATTGATGACGGTTTCTTGGTTAGCTATCAAATCAAATGAAACTTTGGTTCTGGCATCAGAAAAAAACTGGCCCCAGAATCAGTGATGTCATTATTAATTGCTCTTGAACGAAGTTCATAGCAATTATTGTGATCTATTGCTCTCTCCGAAGTAAAGCTTGTTGCTAATATATAATCGTTTGCAGTTTGGAAAACAAGGGACTCATAGCGCAGTGGATAGTGAGGGTGGCTATGGATCGGAGGTCAAGGGATTGAATCCCGTTGGGGGCAAGCAGTTTTGCATCCATAAAGAAAAATTGATTTAGGCTACAGACCCTGAATTAAATTGCCTCGCCTGTCGTTAAAGAGCAATTCTTCCGAAATTTGTCGGTCTATGTTTTCAAATCTCAAATCGACAAGGAGGCTCGTTAATGTGCTTTCGCACATGATGTTCTGACCCGAGCTCATCCACATTTTTGACCTAATTGTCAAACAAATGAAGAGATAACAAAAATAGATGTTTGAGTTTAAAACAATCGTTACACAACCTATCTACTAATTGAACTACATAATGGCATGCCTCATTACAGCACCAACGAGATCTTGCATTAAAGAGACTACGAGACAAAAAAAACAAACAAAAAAATTAGCTAAAACAAAAATTTCTCGGTGAAAACTGAATATCTAAATTTAAAAGCACCTAGTAACAACGTCAAAATGCAGTCAGATAAAACATTAACCTTCAAATTTACTTTCTCCTAACTATAAAGCAGATGGAAAGTTTTCTTAATGAGACTAGGTAACAAGTCGACAAAGAGAACGAACAATGAGGCGAAATTCGAAAATTACTACACATTTCTTAAACCAAGAATTTTCAAAAGTCTTATGAATCCTTAGCTTTTAACTAAACAATCCCTGATAATTTACTAAAAAATCCTTACAAAACCAAAAAGACCTGTCTTTGATTAGACTAAGCCATAGAAACGAACTAAAGAAAAAAATCAAAAAATTACAAACGATTTGCGAAAACACAAACTAATGCTACCATTAAAATCATTAGCTATTATCTGATTATGTATTTTTAATTCAATTGTTATTTCCACTAATTCAGCTGAAGGATTTATACTGACAGATAAAATAAGTATACTTGGGCCACATTTGAGAACTATTGGGATCTGTTATTACTCGATTGTTCTGAAAGAGAAAAAGACACAAAAATTGACTACTCAAAAAACTTATAAAACGCATTTTGTCCATCAAACAAAACATCAGTGACAAATAATATCAGTAGATATGTTATTTTTTGAATTATAAGAAATTGGACGGGACCTCTCATTGATGAAAATAAGTTACAATTTGACGAAAAGAACAACAAAAACTGAAAAGTTTGAAAAAAACTCTGAAAATGTATATCATAAACTTTAAGACTATTCGCTATAAACTGACTGCTTCGGGTAACAGCATTCATTCAATCTTCAATTACTACCTTATTAGACTTGTCAGCAGTTTAGGCTACCTAAAGAACAAAAACAGCAAATTCAAAAAAAATGAGCGAGAAAAGTGTCGAAGGCATTTAAAAATGAACTTTTCACTAAAAATTATTCTTTTAATTTAATTTTTTTGCAGCAATGAGATTCCCATTTTTTATTAATATAACTTCAAAAAACAACAAATATGAAAAAATACATTAGAACCACGAAATTTTTTAGAAAACTCGTAGTATCAACGCCATCAAATTCCTTAGCCTTCAACGGACGCCAGTAAATACGCTAAATTATGCCTCAATGGGACAACAACTTTTTTTGGTCATTCATTTTTCATCTATATGATCTTAAAAAAAGTTATTTACCATGCAGACAATAAAAAAGACAGGCAAAAACCAAAAATTCAAAAGAAAAGTGCTAGAAGAAAGTGTAGAAGCAATTTAAATCACAAGCTCTTCGCTGAAGAATTTGTCTATGATCGGTTGAACGTCTTCCCTAAATTAATGGGAACTATCAGTAATAGGATATTGTGATAAGATTTCAAAAGGATCCAAAAATAAGAAAAAGTACCTGGAAATTAAAAAAAAATATGAATACTCGTGGCATTGAAGTTTTAAGACTAATAGTAAAGAAGATAAAACCGCTGACCAGATTAATTTTGGCTGCAGTAGAAAAGAAAAAGATCCTGTTAGTACTGATAGTGACTAACAGTTTACGAAAAAAAGTTTAGGATTGGTTAGTGTTCAAAAAAATTTTTCGAAAAAAGCTTTCAACGGAGTTTAATGGCTTAACAGCCATTAAACTCAAAAGCTTTCAATGGAGGTCAATAATTACGCCCAGATGTAACACGATAGGAGAAGAAAGATGTTTGTCATGCATAGATAATCAATAAGACATCACAATTAATCCTATGGCTATGGAAACCACAACAAAAGCAGGCTTAAACCAAAAATTCAGTAAAGTGCGAGAAAATGTCGGAGCCATTTAAACCATAAGCTTTTCTCTGAAAACTTTACCTGTGATCCACTGAACGTCTTCTTTATTTAAGCCAATGGGAGCTATCAAAATTTGGATAATGTGATTTCAAAAGTAACCAACAATACGAATATATCCAAAAATTAAAAATTTTTGAAATCTTGCGTCATTGAAGTCATATAACCAATAGTTAGAAGATAAAACCGCTAGTCAGTTTAAATGTGGTGGCAATTGGAAGTATGAAGGTGCAGTCGCCACTGAGACTGGCTTACAGTTCACGATAATAAGTTCATGATTGGTTAATGTTCAAAAAAAATTTTCGAAAAGTTATTTTTAAAGTCTTAACAGCCATTAGCTGTCCACTCAAAGCACTAGATAGGTTTAGTAATGCATTTTATTTGCACTTTTAGTTAGCGAATCTATACCAATAGGAC
Organism: Convolutriloba macropyga; assembly: GCF_964194025.1. Taxonomy (NCBI): domain Eukaryota; kingdom Metazoa; phylum Xenacoelomorpha; order Acoela; family Convolutidae; genus Convolutriloba; species Convolutriloba macropyga. The sequence continues at coordinate 860,765 of NC_134482.1, read as the reverse complement.
TCCCAAAATTTAGTGAAATCTCAACAAGAAATACAACATTTCGTTTAAAATTAGGAAAACTCAAGAGTCGAAGCCAAAAAAACATGAGCAATTCCTTGAAAACGCTTTTTCTGTTCATTGGGCTTCGTTTGACTGTAAAGGAGGTCTGGCTTTCACGGAACCGCAATATGAATAGTGACTTGTCCCTAGGTGACTTAAGAAAGTAAAAAAAGTAAAGTTTTATAAAAAAGAGCTCTCAAATAGAATTCATTTTTTTATAGTGAACTTTCCTATGAGACCAGAACTAGTTTTTTTATTGCTTTTAGTCTATTAGGAACTTTTATGTGTGAAATTTAATTTTGAAATACTATTTTTATAGAAAATATCTTAATTTGAAGAAAAATTACACTAAAAGTGAACAAAAATAAAAAAAATGTCTTTAGTTTTGAATTATACGCTGGACCAGCTTTTTAATGATACCACTCACATTTCTCTGCGATGACTATATCGATCGGCCAAAATTGACTGAACAAAAAAACCCATTTGAATATATAGTTCCTCCCCCCCCCCCCCCCCCCCCCCACCCCCACCCACACACACACACACACACACACACACACACACACACACACACACACACACACACACACACACACACACACAAGTGGGGTCGGAACAAAAGCGTGCGTATTTTTCTATTTTGCACGTGCGTATTTTTCTGTTTTGGTCTTCTATCTTCATGAAGCGGTCTCGTAATTTCTCTAACTTTTAAAAAAGCGTTAGTTGTCTCACTGGCCTGTTCTTTAACCATCCCTTTACACTGCTTTCAAAAGCTCAAAAACGGAAACAATTTTGTTTTTCGATCCACGGGATCAGGATTTTTTTTTGTGAACCCAACAAGTATCCTCATTAATAGTTTTTGCTGATGATGTAACTTATTATGATCTGTCTTATTTACTGTTCCATAGAGAAGAAAATCATGTATGTGTTGAGGTTGTACAGAATATTCGTAAATTTTGAGTTGGAAAATTCAACTGAGATTTTATCTGGATTGAAAAAAAAAGTCGATGTAGTGATTACATTGTTGCCAAACCTATTTTATCTGTTCTCGCACTGTGAAATTGTTATCGATTTTGATACTGAAGTATTTCACACACACACACTTCTGATCCAGAAATCGATCATTCTAAATTGTTTTTCATGGGACGCTTGGTACCCAGCAAAAGAAAAATTGTTTTCTGATTTATATGCCGCGTTTTTTGCTTGTTCTTTCTTGTCTTAGTTTTTACAACTTCGGCATTAAGCAATTGTGTTTTCATCTATGCTCATTTGGTCTCCATTTTAATTTTATGAAATTTTTATGTTTTTAAGCTATAGTGTTACAGGTTGAGATACTGCGTTGTTTTTGGGAGGCGACAGATTTTCAGGAAATGAGCTGTAACGCCTTAATGTGCCATATTTAATGAATCCTGGCGTCTTATCAACTTTTCTCTTATTGACAGGAGATAGACGTGGAACTGCGTCTTGATGAGGCGACTGACGTCTTTGAGTCTCAGCCGGTTGCCACTCAGATCGGCTCCTATGAGGGAATCCTGGTGGTGACAGGGGGAGTACACTCGTATCCTCTGAACAAGTTCGAAGTGTTTCCCAACAGGAACAGAGTGGTCCTCAAAATCAATACAGGTACAAATTGAACCATGCTAGTTTCCCCCACAGACTCCTGACCTTTTACTGGTCAGGAGTCTCTTTTTTGATGTCTCAAGTTCAGGAGTCTCAAGTTCTCTTTTTTGATGTCTTCTACGGTCTAGTTTTTACTTGGTTTTATTAATTGCTCTTGAACGCAGTTCATAGCAATTATTGTAAACGTGTGTGTCTTTTTTTTATGCAAAATTTTCGCTTGACGGTTTTGACTTTTCGAGTGACTTTTACGCCCTTGACTTTTTGCATTTCGCGTGATCTAAAATTCTCTCTCAATCACAATTTCAAGCAGCTGAACTCAATTGGCGGCAATTTAATACTAAAAGTCAAATAAAAAGTGCGCCAAAACTGGTGTCATTTTTTTACTTTAAATCTTAATAGTGGTATATGTTAACCTCTAATGTGGTTATTTGAAGCCCACTATAGAACTTCTTAGGCCCATTTAGGCTACCCCCCCCCCCCCCCCCCCGACTCAAGCAGGCTGCAATTGGTTAGAGCTCCCACTAGTCGTTCAAGAGCATTTCTTCCGACGTTTAGTCGGTTATGTTTTTCGTTCTAAATTAAGATCCATGAAGGGGACAAAATGTTTCTAATGCTTGATGTGAAAAATTAAACCAAGTGAAAGAAAGATCGCAAAAAATTTGTCTTCTAACCTTATTCAATTATAACCAATCAATAAGTCTTGTCTTGTGTAAAATTTTATTTAGAGAAACTTTTATGTTTGCCTATTATCTATATATTTTTGAAAAGGATGATTGGGCTGGTTTGTTGATTTGGTTTATCAATAGCCGTCCTCATCTTCTCAGCCGGCTATTATAGCGCTCCTATTTTTTTTACAATTCAAAGAATTTGAATTGTATTGGGGCGCTGTCTTTTTTTTGTTAAGATCTGTTCACACATTTTCATGATTTTTGAAGTCAAATTGGAGTAGTGATTTTGGTCACGCCGAAACAGGAAGTGGAGCGAAAAAGCGAGTGGTTTTGCGGCGTGAATTTTTTTCGCTCTAAATTTAAAGTGAAGTCAGAAAACGGTGTTTGAACAAAAATTCGCTTTCTCGCTAGTGGTTTTGTTCACATGCGGCAATTTCACTTTGATTTTTACTGTTTTTTCAATTTTCCCACTCCATTCATAGTCCGTTCTAGGTCTAGTTTTCTGTTTAGTCAATGAAAATTCTTTGAATTGTACGTCAGGACTTGTCCTGCTATGTTTTTTTTACTTCGTCGAACTTTTCGCTTTACCCATTTTGCCGCTTTTTCGACATTTTGCGTGAAATCTCTTTGACTTCTCTAGGCTAGTTTCACTCTTGTCATTCTGCTGAAAGTCTTTTTAAACAGCAGCTGCTGAGCAAAGCAATTCAAAATGAAGAGAGTCAGTATAAAAAAATCAAAGTCAGAAATATAAACGGGATAAACCCATAAAGCCCATTTTTAGATGCCCGGTGCTTGAACTTTGTTCTCATAAGATTTAGTTACTCTCTATAATGATTATTGGTATTGATACTAGACCCTGTAGCCTCTCACTGAGAGACAGGAGTGTGTTCAATTACAAAATGACATCAAAATAAATCGCACTTAAAAATGTTTTTATACAAAAATCAATTTTTGTTGATATTTTCTTTTCTTTCAATCCCAGTAGAGTTATGGGAATCAACGGCGGCTATTTTCAGGCAATCTGCCGGGTATGTTTTTAAATATGGACTTAACCATGGGGAAATTCTAGTATTAATGTACGATCTGCTTGACTAGTATTCGAAACAAAAAACTGATAACAAAAGTATGAGTTTTTTTGTTAACTATGTCATTAGAAATATCTTTTTCCAGCAAAACGTATAGTTATCGAAAATAACTATTGAGTAAACGATAATTTTCTTGAAGATTGGATATACTCTTCTCTCAAATGCCGTTGAGACCTGAAGTAACACTAACTATGTTTCTTAGATAGGAGCTTACTTGTCAAGAAGATGTAAAACTATCCTTTTGTTAAGCTTTTTGCAGTAATAGTTAAGTTAATGAGTGCACGTTTAACACTTATCTCAAAATGCCAAGTCCACCTATGCCAGAAAATCCTTACAGCTGAAACAAACAAGATCTGACGGAGCGATTTTTTTGTACTCTTAGTGGACGGAAAAATCATTAGAGAACCATTAGATTTATCTGTTTTGTTTGAGTATTGATTAACCGTCTAAAAAAATAGCAAACAGTTAAATAGTCTGTAACAATAGTTCAGAAATGATGAGCAAAAAATTTAAACATATTTTGTTGAGTGTACAGCCAATGAGGTAAGATATGTAAATAAGTTGCTCAAGCTAACACTCATTTGAATATTGGGAGAATGCGTTTTGTTGGAAGAATTCGTGTTTTTTAGTGACGGAAAGAAGATTTGAGCTCCATAAAAGTTGCGCACCTTTTCATTCGGATAACAGCAATATTTCAAATTTTTAGGATCAGACTTTAGTTGAAATAGACGTTTATTAATTGCTCTCAAACTAAGTTTATTGGAATGATAATAGTCTTGTGGTCTTTTTTGCAATCTTTTTTTGCGTGAGCGATTGTTTTCGCGTGACCGATTTAAGAAGCTACTTACTTTCAAAAAGTTTATATTTGTTTTTTAGTGACGGAAAGAAGATTTGAGCTCCGCAAAAGTTGCGCACCTTTTCATTCGGATCACAGAACACGTTTTTTAAATCGATGGTACCCCGCCCTATTTCTCATGCTCAACCTGATTGTCCCTGAAGTTCTTCACTTTTTCGTTACCGCAAAATTGAGACAAATTTGTTGATAATTGATTGTAGCGAGTTTCAAAAATCGCATATTAAGAAATTTCGAAATATCTGAAATTGTTTCAAGCATTTGTTCAGATTTTTTTAAATAAATGTGCTAATGATTGATACAACTGTTCGTTGAAATCGGGGAAGTATTGTACCTACCGAAAAACCTTCTGTTCTGACGGTTTGCGTCGAACGGATTAAACTTGACGCGTAAACCTTCATTATCTAGCCTTGCCGGAACTTTTTTCGTCCTCCTCTGGTGATTGAAACCATTTATAATGGACATGCTAGCATCTTTATGGTGTATATTTGCTAAATGGCTAGGTCGACGGCTTATTAGGTTATATAAACAATGTCTACTGCAAAAAACGCTTTGGTTTGCCGAAACATGGTGTTAAAAATCAACAGTTGTTTTAGTAATGCTAAATAGAATTTGGTCACAATCAGCTAATATTTGGAAGATTCATGAAATGAACTGACTTAAATTTATTTTTTTATACAGGAGCTTGCGAGGTGAAATTTTAGTTTTGCTGTACGCTCTGCCTGACCAGTTTATGGTTGTTTTGATGCTATTTGCCTGTATGCTGTGATGAATTCGCTGCCTGAATTTTTCCATGTTAGTTCCATGTTAGCAATATTCCAAATTTTTAGGATCAGACTTTAGTTGAAATAGACGTTTATTAATTGCTCTCAAACTAAGTTTATTGGAATGATAATAGTCTTGTGGTCTTTTTTGCAATTTTTTTTTGCGTGAGCGATTGTTTTCGCGTGACCGATTTAAGAAGCTACTTACTTTCAAAAAGTTTTCATCGAATAAAGCTCCAGCTTTCCTAAAATTACTGTTTGTACACTGCAGTACAAAAAACAAGAACAAATTTCCTCCACGTCAACGTCAAATACAAATCGCATTACCTTATGAACTGTTTTTTTTCGCCAGAGCTATAGAGTCCTAGAATGACTTCATCATATCTAATCCAATTTGTAAAATATAAATTTAAAACCGTGAAAAAAAGTCAGGGCCCATTTCTTTAAGAAATTTCTGACTTCTCATAACCTGTTATGGAAAACTATCATGGAGACTTTAACTTCGGCGTTGATTTAGATAAGATAAATGAATTTATGTCCAAGGCAAAAGCAATAATTTGTACCTTTACCCTACACTCCCATTGGGATGATATTTATAACTGTCTTTGCAATTCAATGGTTTTTTTGTCTGATTCTTTTAAAATATCATCAAAAATGGGTTAAACAGTGAAAGTCCGGTGGGGATCAAGTGGCTGAGCAGGTCTCTCAGAGCTCTACGCCTTGCTATTCTCTAATAATGCGATTCATCAAAATTTTTGGATGGGCGACTCTTAATCCCCCCAGGTGATCTCAATCACCCCTCTCCCCCAGTCTACACTCCTCCACCTGGTGGTTTGTACCTTACGTCCAGAACCCCACCATCAGAAGGCTTGCTTGTTCTATGCGTAGCACAGATTGTTCCCACATTCGCATTTGGAAGCAAGTCGCCGAACCATTTTTCTAACACCAAAAAATGTTTATCATGCTGCTAGGAAAAAAGATAATATAATTAAGCTGGAGCTTGAAAAAACAACAGAAATATTGTGTTTTACTGCTCTTGAACGAAGTTCATAGCAATTATTGTAAACGTGTGTTTCTTTTTTTTGCAAAATTTTCGCTTGACGGTTTTAACTTTTCGAGTGACTTTTACGCCTTTGATTTTCGCGTTTCGCGTGATCTAAGGTTCTCTCTCAGTCACAATTTCAAGCAGCTGAACTCAACTGGCGGCAATTTAATACTAAAAGTCACGTGAAACTGGTGCCGTTTTTTTACTTTAAATCTTAGTAGTTGCATATGTTAACCTCAAATGTGGGTATTTGAAGCCCACTACTGAACTTCATAGTCCCATTTAGGCGCACTCCCCCTCCCCTCCCCCACCCCCCCCCCCCCCGACTGAAGCAGGCTGCAGTTCATTAGAGCTCCCACTAGTGGTTCGAGAGCAATTCTTCCAACGTTTTTTCGGTTGTTTTTCATAGCCACAAATATACCTTCAATTTCGCAAAAAAAACTTAGTTGCAGTTCATTGATACATATTATCAAGAGTCTTCCTCAAACGTAATTCCGCAAAAACAAGTTCCAATTATATTTGCATTTTTGGTGGTTTTGATTTTGTATTTGTCTTTAAATCAATGCAAAAATGATGTCTGGCTTCCGATTCGAAGATTGCTGTTTTCAAAACACTTTTTTGTCTCAGGAAGGATATCAAGGACAAAAACCTTGGCAAATTTAGCTGTTTAGATTTCAAAAAAGTTTTAATTGGCATATGGATGCATGTTTTTTTTTCTAGACAATACAAATTAAACCAAAAATCATAAACGAAAAAGCGGATTCAAATCACCTGCATTCATTGAAGCACATCTCAATTCAACTTATTTTTAGTCACGAGATTGTTTAAGAAAAACCCACTACTGGAAGCTGAAACCATTTTATTTGGTTTTACTGCCATAATAAATTTGATTAGTTTGCTTATATTATGAACGAAGCAAAATTGTCTCCACTCCTAAGTTGTTCTTTGTAACGTCTCTTTCAACGTGTTTTTGGTTAAACGAATAGAAAAAAATAGCATGCAATAGTCAAAATGAATTCAGGCAGTTAGGAGTTTGTCCGTTTATTCCCCCAGCTTAATGGGTCCATATTTTTTGCACCCTAAGAAGCACATGCGTTATTTTAATAGTAATTTACTGTGTATTAACACAGGCCATGGAACTGGGGCTGCAAATTTCACGGGCAGCACAAACAAAAAATCCGGCAATTACTTAAAAAGCAGCAAAAGTAAATAAAGTGAATCAATCTATTTACGGAATTGAAAAACAGCAAAACAAGTCGAGAAATACAATCCGAGAAAACAGTAAGGAAAATTTAATTCTGACCACTTGGTTGATTTTCACAAATACTGAAGTTTTTTGTTATTGATAAAGCAAATGTTGTTACACTATTGAGAAAGATGTCTGATGAAAATACTATTTCAAACCTCTTGTTGTATGAAAGAATTCTGAATTCCAGTTAGGACACGGATTGACATTTTGCACCCTAAGAAGCACATGCATTTCAACGTATTTTTGGTTAAACGAAGAGAAAAAAATAGCATGCAATAGTCAAAATGAATTCAGGCAGTTGGGAGTTTGTCCGTTTATTCCCCCAGCTTATTGGGTCCATATTTTTTGCACCCTAAGAAGCACATGCGTTATTTTAATAGTAATTTACTGTGTAATAACACAGGCCATGGAACTGGGGCTGCAAATTTCACGGGCAGCACAAACAGAAAAATCCGGCAATTACTTAAAAAGCAGCAAAGTAAATAAAGTGAATCAATCTATGTACGGAATTGAGAAACAGCACAACAAGTCGAGAAATACTACTCGAGAAAACAGTAAAGAAAATTTAATTCTGACCACTTGGTTGATTTGACAAATGCTGAAGTTTTTTGTTATTGATAAAGCAAATGTTGTTACACTATTGAGAAAGATGTCTGATGAAAATAATATTTCAAACCTCTTGTATGAAAGAATTCTGAATTCCAGTTAGGACACGGATTGACATTAGCACCCTACTGAAGCACATGTCATGAAACTTTCTATAAAATTTCCTTAGAAAAAAATTGCGACTTAAAAGAGGACCAAAGTCAACAAATTCGATCTGGATTTGCAAAACAGGTGGCCTCGCTTTCATTGAAAAAAGTAATTTTTGAAATCTTTCCTAAAATCTAAAGAAAAATTTAAGGCATACAAATGCGCGTATGAGACTAAATTGAGGCAGTGTTGCAAAGACAAATTTGAGGTTGAGTTAATCAAATAATAAGACATTCAACTACCTTCTTCACCTCCTGAGAGAGATTTTTCTTCTTGACTACACTGAAAGTAATTGATTCTCTAGCTTATATACCTCTGAAGTTTCATACAAGCTGCTCTTGAGGCAGCGTGAAGAAACGAGTAGGCTGTGGTGTACTTTTGATAATTTTCTGTGACAAGCTCTTGTTTTTATAATACATTTAGAGAACCTAAAAATTCTTAATTCTCAAAAGTAATTTGAAAAAACTATAAGGTACGTACAGGAAGCATAAATAACAAGACAATTTTTATAATTATTATTATTATTATTATTATTATTATTATTATTATTATTATTATTATTATTATTATTATTATTATTATTATTATTATTATTATTATTATTATTATTATTATTATTATTATTATTATTATTATTATTATTATTATTATTATTATTTATTATTATTATTATTATTATTATTATTATTATTATTATTATTATTATTATTATTATATTATTATTATTATTATTATTATTATTATTATTATTATTATTATTATTATTATTATTATTATTATTATTATTATTATTATTATTATTATTATTATTATTATTATTATTATTATTATTATATTAGAGAGCAGTTGAGACCTATCTTTTTTGGACAAAAAAAACTAATTGTACATCACCACTGAATTAATTTGCTGAATAATTATGGATGAGAGTAATTTTTGATTTAATTTCAACAGTAAAAGCAGTCATATCACAGCACATGAAAAAACTTGGGAAATTCTTTTTCTCTCGTACTGCAAAAATAGCCACTTGGGCCTTGAACTGTTTTCTCCTACCTGCTCAGACCCAGTGCAATTAAAATCATGCCGCAAATTTCACTTTCAATTGACCTCAACGTTATTAAAATGTATGACGAGTTCTTTGAAAAGTCATCACACAAATACAAAATTACATGAAATGATAAATCAGTAATAGCTTACTCAGTACATGAAGCTGCCCATAACTACTGATGTTGGTTGCTGTTTTAATGATTGCCACAAATATGAAAGAAAGAACTTAATTGTCTAAAATGTGACCAAAATGGAAAACTCATAATAAAGTTTTTTCTTATTCAAATCAGTGTATCCCAAAAAATGATGCAAATCATAATCAGTCTTTGTTAGTCGATTTTCAGTCATTGAGCTTGAGATTTTTAATCATTGCATGAGAATTGAGTGGGTGATTTTGCTAAAGCACAACTTGCCATAGTTGTTTTTTAGTTTCCAGTTGAATTAAAATCTCATTTTTTTTTCTAAAATTCTCATTAACAATAAACCAACAATAGACAGATCTCATAATTTTTCTTCCTGATTCTGAGGGTTTTGCAAGTTCTCAAATTGAAGGAACATTGGACATATATTTAGGTTAAAAGAGGTGAAGAACAGTTAAAAGTTCACAAAATACTAAATGTTGCATTTGTGAAAGTTTTCAAAACAATTTTTTTTTGTTTTTTGTGTGGAATTTTTGTGTACTTTCTACTAGACGGAAACTTTGCGAAATTAGTAGGATATAGTTCTTTAGGGATGCCGTTAGAAAACCGCCAGATGTCTCAATTGATTGAATTTTGACCAAAGTATAGCTAAATTTATCAAAAATGAGGCTAAATTGCATTGTGAGTCAAAACTATTGCCAAAACTTTTTTTTCAAAAATGCAAAACTCCCTAAATTTCTCTTTTTAGTGAAAATTCTAGATGCAGAGAGCTTCAAATTGATATCACATATGTTGGTCTGGGATGCCCTCAAAAAAGTCAAAAATTGAACAAGATTTTTTTCATTATGTCCTCTTTCAATGTCCTAAAGCGGATTACTTTTTAGCTGCTAGTGAATTAAGCCTAATCTATTGAACCGGATCTTAAACGTGTGAGATGAATAACATTGCAACTGGAAACACAAAAAGTTCTTTCAATTATATTTTGTAGGATTGTATGAACAAATGTAGAAACCAAGTGCGATGGAAATAAAAATTTGATTAATACTTAATATCGTTTGAATTAATCATCTATCTGAAATATTCACATTCAAATAACAACAAACGCAGAGGCAATAAAATGAACGTCCTTTTTAATCAGCCGTTGAATATTGAGAGATAGAGTAAAACAGTACATGTTATTTTACTTTTTCCTTTTCGCTATTAGCCTTTGATAGAAGGAAGACACATGGCTTAGCTTTTGTGTTCAGCGTATTATTGGGATTAAAAGCACCTTTTTATCAATAGATTGTGAATCATCTTCATATTTTTTGAAGTAGAGGCGGACGTTTTACTTTGGTCCATTGATAGGTTTGTTCCCAAAAGGCTTATTCACATACTCCTATTATTCTATAATATCCCTTGTTTTTTACAGGTAAAATCAAATCTACAAGCTTTGGTTTAAATTTTACTACTCGAAGTTTAAAAACATTAGTTGCTGATACTTTAAATTTAAAGGTTCCGTGAGCTATTATGTTATAAAACAACTTTTTCAAATCTCCAATTCTTTGTTTTAAATTACTTTGTAAATTAGAAAACAGGCAATTTTTTTCCGGAATAAAAACTCGATTCT
>NC_134482.1:731727-849696 GCF_964194025.1 Convolutriloba macropyga | reverse complement strand
CTCTGATTTTATTGTTTTTTGTTCATAGCTTATTTTTTCTTTTTAAAAACATTTTATCATTTTGACTCTAGGTTTACATGTCATTTAATTCGTTTTTTTTTGAAGAGTTAGTTAAATGAATTAACGTAGCGTTTTTAAAGCAACAACGGTTTTTTAAGTATGGCTGACTTAAAGGTCATTACTTGGTGAAAAGCGCGCGGGTAGGGATCACTGACAAATTTTTGCTGAATTCGGGTTAGATGTTTTCTTGATATTGCATATGCGGAAGTTTACTCTGAATACTAGTGACTTTGATCCAATTAGGCTTGTTTCCATCTTCTCTTCCCCTTCAGACGTTTTTTTTCTGGAAAGCATCGTTCTAAGGTATTTGCCTACTCTATATTAAATTTTGTCGCCTGCAGCATCAAATATCTCAGTTTTGTTTCGGGATAGTTGCTTTGGGTTAGCAATTTGTGAAAAATTGTCCCCAAAACAGTTTTTGTTTCTAATATAAATTGTTTTAATTTTCTCCGATCACATTTTTTTCAAACGTTGAAATGGTTAAAGATTAATTGAGTAGGTCTTCAAATTCAATTTAAGTCAATACGATTTTGTAGTCAAAATGAGAGAAATGCTGCTGTTCTTATCCGATTTTTGTCGCATTTATACGTCATGGTTTATATTGAATCATATTGATCTTTCAATCTTCTGACTGATAAAAGTTTTATCTCCAAAAGGTGTTGTTCCATCATCTATGGAACAAAAGTTATTTACTGATTAGAAAAATGAGTTCCCAGTTGATAGATTGAATATTTACGACAGAAACTTTTATGAGACAACTCATTAAACATAATACAAATAATCGTTTTTTTGAAGTGTCAGTTATCATGCCTATTGTATGTCTGCTGGTAGGTGGACTAAAATTTATCTACAAAAAACAACCATGAAGAATTTGAGTGATAGAATAGAATTTCTCAGAAAAAAACTCACCAATTGAGTTGAGCCTATTTTTTGCGTAGTTGTTTCATCAAGGAAAACTAGGGCCAAAATTTTGTGTCCCAGGGCGAGGGTTACTATTAGTCCACCGCCAATTAACGGGGATAAGGGTGTAAAAGTTCCTTCCACCCTGATTTAAAAGAAAAAAGTGTAAGAGCTCAAAAACTCGAAATTACCATTAAGTTACACTTTTTGTGTTATCTTACATACACTCTTTGCTCTGGGTGCAAGCCAATATTCGATAATGAAAATTTACAAATTTTTTCCACCACTGAGTCAAATTTCATTTTTTTCACAAACATCTTAAGCTTGAGAGGTACAATATGAAATTACATCTCTGTTTTCACGGTTGGTTTGTAAAATATTTTTTACATTCTTTTCATGATATGATAAATAGAGCAATTCTTAAAGCTGGCATTTTTTTCCCTGGTTCAATTTGCCCCGGGTTCAAAGTCAGAATTAGACAACTAAACGCGTGAAATCTCTGCACTTGTTTCCCCGTAATTTTGAGTTGAAACCCTCGGCCCGGGTTTTATTTTTCAAGAACATAGAGACCTCGAGTCGTCAAATTTTGAGTCAATTTTTTGTTGATTGATTCTACTTTAATTGGGTACTTGGCTATACTGCGTTAGTATTAATCATAATTTAAATACAGCTTTTTCATGTCATCAAATGATCTTTACAATGGTACCAAAAAGCTACTTGAAGCACAGTTTGCGCTCTTTATGCGCTTTTACGCAAAACGTTTGATTTGAACTAAGGCATGAAGGAATGGGTGACGTCTTGAAGTCTTAAACGAGATTTTTTTTCATTCCTTGCGATCACACAGAAAAGATGGTTAAGCTGCTTTGTTTGCTTACTGTCTGCGAGGCTGCTGCAATTCGAAGTGTCCTATTTTAATGGACAGAAAACAAAAGCAGCTCAGCTTTAAATCCAAATCTGGTGGACGCACAAATACCACAACACAAGTTTAAAGGTCACGGAGTCTCCAGCGATGAAATTTCCCGGGTTCCTTGAAGAAATGAAGAGAAGTTATTGACAAAAAAACGAGTCAAATTCGAATTCGGACGAGCGATCACTTATGTTTTTGGTTAAAATGCAATCAAAGGGGTTGAAGCTGTTTGTGAGATGTGCGAACAAGCTGAAGGTTCTTGTTTTGCCTACCAATTTGAAAAGTAGCATTTTCGAGACCTTAGTTTTCAAAAAAAGACAATGCTTCTGTGAATAAATCAGAAATTTTCAGCAAAAGTCAGTGGAATGGTCAGTAAGTGTCCCGATCTGAATCCAATGCAAAATTTATGGGCAATTTCGACGCAACAATAACAAAAAAGACAGACAGTTCTTTGAGAATATTCGGAAGAAAATTGTGGGAAAATGGTCTCAGAAGTCGTAAAAAACTTGTGTGAAAACCATACAAAAGTATATAGTTGATGTTTGAAATACAACAACGTTATGAATCATTACTAGTGAAGTGATATGAACTTAAATTGTTCTGCTATTTGATGCCTGTGGTTTTTTTAAAATTCCTTAGATTTGGGTAGCCTTTTGATACCATTGTGTAGGCAGTTCGTATAAGACGTAAAGAAAGCACATTTGATAGCTTATTTCAATATCACAAGTGGCTTTTCATAATTCTAACTATAGTTTTATGTTGATGCCTTTATTATTTGTTACAAAAAACAATACTGAATATTTTTCTCAAAAGGTAGATGTAGTCAATATTTGCTGACAATATTGGCAATGAAATATTACAAACACACCTATTAAAAAATTTTGCCATTTTCCTCAGCCATTTAGCTTGCACTGTAGTAATACCTCATCTTCTTGGGTTTTAAATTTTTTCAAGAGTCCAGCCTTTAAACTGACCGAGGAGCATTCGTTTTATTCTTACAAATTACAGCATCATATATTTTATTTTTACATTTTTTGTTTTTTTTTCAGTTTCTTTATGCTTCCGGGTTGCTAATCAAACGATTTTATTTGGCATTCATAGACGGTAATATTGATTCTTGTTAATTATATTAGGTCATAAGTGATTTGCATGAACTCTTGGTAGTCATACAATGGTCTTATGATCAAGCCTGAAAACTGAATAACTTTCATTTTCTATTGAAATTATGTACAATTTCTTGGAAATAAGACAAGGTTATATATGAAACGTAAAAAACCGACTGGTGCCACAAATTGTCAAATGATGATATCAGACTACATAAAAATTTTATATCGCATTTTCAATCCACAATTGATTTTTTGTTTGCGTTAGAAAAACTATTTTGAAATTTAAACATCTTCGCAAAACGAATTTGAGGTTAAATGTAAAGAAAAAATAAAATTTCATCTAACATTATTCTTCTAAAGGAATATTCATAGACATTAACTGGCTTCCAATAAATTCGAAAGTGTGGATATCCTTTTGAACTTCCTCTTTTATTTAGTGCTCTTGGACTTCCTCTTTTAATTAGTGCTTTTGGACTTCCTCTTTGATTGATATTTTATGTTAGGGTCCTTTGGCGAATCACAAGGTGATGCTGGGGAATCATCAACCCCCCACCAAACAAAAATAGAAAAACAATTGGTAAATTATTTATGAAAAAATGTATGATTCTTGGTAATCATACTAGGTGGGTATATGATTTCTTGTTAACCATACAAGGATCATAATTGATTTCTTGGTGGCCATTCAATGGCCGTGCAAGGATATACGTTATATTATGATTTATATGTCATAAAATATGATCCTTGTATGTCTACTAGAATTGGCGATCCGGGCTCTTGAAGGATTCAACTTTTTTGCAAGGTAACGCATTTGATATCGGGATCTGGTGCTTACAGACCAAAACGCGAGGTTTGGTCAAAAGATAATTTAAGATTAGCGGTGAATAGCCGCGAAAAAAAATTCATTTCAGCGCCAAGCGCCCGCAAATTTGGCGGTGAAACCGGTGAATTTTTGTAAGATTTGCGGCTTTTAGCGGTGAAAGTTTTTTTTTCAGCGCATTCACCGGATTTCTTAAAAAAAAACTGACGTACACGGGTTCGAATCTCTCACCTCCTATGTGTCAACAAATTCTTATTCCACTTCACCATCTTTCACTTAATTCATTGATATTTCTGTGAATTTAAGATGAGCGTTGAATTTATCGGTGAATTTTTGTAAGATGTGCAATTTTGGCTGCGAAAATTTTTTCACCGCATCCTGGTAGCGCTGATTTTTTTTCACCGCATTCCGGTGGTAGCGGCAAAAAATTTTCTTTCAACGCTTAAGCGATGAAAAACAAAAAATTTTCACTGCATTCATCGCATTGAGCGCAAATCTTACACTTTTTATTCAAATTCACCGCAAATCTTACATCTTTTAGCGATTTTATCGGTAATGCCTGGACCCCGAAAACAGGCCCTCGAGTTGTTCTTGGGTCTCAAACAGGGCAATATACACTCCAGATATTATGTAGGTTTCGGTATTCCAATGAGAGGATTCAGACTAAATTGAGTCCGTGTAGGCCTCAATTCATATTAATGTCACCGATTATTTAATAAATCGGAGTGGAATCGATTTCGGCTATCAGTTTATTCTTCTAAAATTGCAGCTTTAAGCGTGCACTGAAGTAGTGCCTGAAATTATTTTTTGTTCCGACCCTCTTGAGGGGGGAGGAACTATATACTCAACTGGGTTTTTTTTTGTTCCATGAATTTTCGCCGCTCGATATATTCATCGTAGAGAGTTGAGACTGGTATCATTAGAAAGCTCGTCCAGCGTAGAATATGGAATTAAAAAGATTTTTTTAATTTTCGTTTTCTACAGGGAGTTATCGAGGCTTAAACTTCTGAGAAAAGAAGAGTGAATTCACATTGTTTTTATTCACATTTTCCGGAATTTTTGCCTAAATTTTCGTCAATTTTGCTAAAATTTGTTATAGTTTTTAAGAATAGTGTCGTTGATTTTATTTTTGAAGACGAACAAGCATTTTTGATTGTTTTGATTGAATTTTTTGGTCAAAAAAACTGGATAAGCATTTCAAAATTTAGGCTTTTTCATCAACAACAGCACGAAATAAGCTACTTTAGTCCACTTTGATTAAATTTGCCTACAGTACAACCCCAAACAACACTCATACAATCTTTGTAGACTCAGATGGGGGCTATTTCTACTTCAGAGGCCGCAGAGAGTGCCTTGTAGTTAAAACTTTGCCGTTTTTTGCTAACTTTACTCGTTGATTATCAAAAATGCAAAATTTATTTCGAGTTTCAACTCAGAAATTATCTATATCTACAACATTCGAAAAATCAATTGTTCTTAACGGACAATAAGTATTAACCGGGGTAGTTTTGGGCCATTCTTGGACTGTTACAATCCAAAAAAAACCGGGTTGTAATCAGTCGGTCTTTTTTTTTTTAAAAAAAAGACTTTTTTTAATAATAAAGAACAGAACATATCAAATCAAAGCTCAGGAGTGATAGATCCAACCAATTCGCTTGCTAAACAGCTCCAGGCTAATGCATTTAGTTTTTTAATTGAAAGTTTATGGTCATTTCTTTTTTAAAAATAATTGACTTTTCAATAAATAATGGTTTAATTAACTTTTCCTCTATTTTTTTCTTAATTTGTTCCACTTCCAGCTTAGTGTCAGCAAAAAAAGGCTGCTTCTTCTTTCTACTGAGTTAACATTTATTCTCGGTTGCAGTTTTAAGCCTGAAATTATTGTTTTCTGGCTTTGATACTACAAGATTTTAGATTTTTGTTTGTTTTGATATTTGCCAGTTTTTCACGTTTTCTAATTTTGTCACATTATCACATTATTGACAGTTCTCATGTCACCTTATTAGCATTCAGATTAAAACACAATTGAACATATTAAAATCCTGAAAGATAAAAATCATCGTTTTAATGGCCTCGACGCCTCTTTCTTGAAGAAATCAATTGAATTTTTTAATTTTGTCTTAACTGTCATTTATACTTTGTCGTTTCGGTCGTATGAAATTTCCTGTATAGTGATAGCTTTCATTGGCTTTTCATGGAAGAATAGAAAAACCGATATTCTGATATTAGCAGATAGCTGATGGCTTTTATGACTTTCAAAGCCATCGTTTTCCAAAATTAAAGAAAAAACTTTTTTAACTTCGCAATTTTGTTCTTTTTATGTTTCTTTTTGTTACCTAATCTCGTTAGTTGATTACAGGTCATATATGACACTATAGGTGTCAAGGGAATAAGAGGGATTGGTGTCCCAAAATCTTTTTTTTAAAGATTTTGTTATGACCCTACTGGCTTTGACACCGCTTTTTCACATAAAAAAATTAAATTAGTTTGATTTTTGTCATATTTGACGTTCTTTTTGTAGATGCAAGAAATATTCTGGATAATTACAGGTCTCGAGGCAAGTTTCAATTGAAATTTTGTTTGTTCTTTGTTGTTCTTTTTAGCCGCTCTAAAAAATGAATAAGGTCAGGTCTTAATGCCCTTCTATAGAAGCAGTGGTAATCGCAAATTTGTGGTAATATTAATTTATTCCTAATGGTATTTAATACTTTGAAGTTAATTGTTTCAAAAAAATAAGTTAATTTTTTTTACTTTTCTGTTTTTGTTCTTTTTTGTATAATTGTTGCCAAACCTTTTTATGGACTGGTCGCATATGTTTTCTGGTGAGTTATAAGTTATTTTTGTTTAGTTTCAGGTTTATCTGACGGTATGTTGACTTTGTTATTAAATTTAGTTTTTAAGAGGGACATAAATTTTTTGATGTAATTAATGTTTGTTGTTGTTGTTGTTTGATTTTGCTGTTCGTTTTGACTCGCTTTCTTAATATTGACATATTACAGCAATCTAATGCATCAATTTTTACTCCACTGAGTTATTTGTTTTGGAGGTTATCTTATCGTTCATACAGAATTTTTTGAAAAAGACTTGGGCTTTTTTGGGATTCGCAAAAAATAATTTTTGGCTTTTTCTATCTGTTCCTCATTTAGTAGACAATTATGCCAAAATTGTGGATGGGCGGGGTCGGAACCTTATGTGCCATTGCACATTACCGAGCCGCCTTGTCTCAATAAAGAGACGTAAGCTGTACACAATATATTTTACAACAAATCTTTCAAGGTCGTCTGGCGGTTTAAATGCTAGCCTCTGTGCTTTACAATTACAACAGAATTCGTTTTCCATGGTTGTTTCCAATAGTAATACGCTCCCTCTATATTGCATGTGTTTTACAATTTCCCCGTTCTTTTATTTTCAATGGAAAATGTTTTTACACCACGGCGCTACTGAATTCCGCTATTCCCAATGCGCTTTCATTTTTTACAGACGTACCGAAAATGTGCGTCAATAAATGCTCTCAATCGTCTGGATAACAAAAATAGAAATAATAAATTTGTTTAAAACTCACCCATCTACCTTTATAAACCGTTTGGAAAGTAATTTGGAACTGGAAACTGGTGGCACCAAGCACTGCGACATTTTTTTCATCAGTTTCTCAAGGTCAGTTTTCAAACTTGCACTCCTGTCCACAGACTATTCGCGACTTAAACAAAACAGCTTATGATAGAAAAGCTGATTTTTCAAAGCAGCCCGTAGAGTAGACCTAGACCCACGAAAGTCCATGCTCCGCCAAATAAGGGTATGAATAGAACACGCTTGATTCGAAAATACTTCGAAAAGAATCATGCTAGACTTAATTAATTACTTGAACTTTGGCTTGACGCAACTTTTGTCACTCTAGATTTTTACGAACTATCAAACAAATTTTGTAACTCTAGCATTTCTTGTAAATAGAGAGATTGTCCTATTATATAAATAATCAATTATATGCCGGTCTAGAAAAGCTGGCTCATAAAAGGGTTTAAAAGTTGTTTTAAAAACCTAGGATTTGATAGTGCGTACAGCTATATCTACTTGGCGCGGAATCTTTGTGACGAATTCATTTGATTTACTGGAAACCTTTTGACTTCTTGAAGTTGCGATGAAAAATATTTCTCTTTGCATTTATTTTTTGAAACAGGCAAAACTTTTAATTGATTTTATTATCCAGTGACTACTATGAGATCTGCGGGCTCAAAACATTTTCTACTATCTTATAATTCAAAACATATTTTAATCTGAAGTTGATCAACCAAAGTCTAAACCAACCCAATTTAAATTTTTAAACCCAAATTCAAAAATTCTTAATTCTATTTTTGCAATTATTTTAAAAATTCAGGATTTCGGGATTAAATAAATCAGCGTTTGAAGAATGTAAGCTTGCTTTTACACACAGAGCCCTCTTTTCTTCATATGATATATCAGCGAAATCAATTTGAACTGAACAAGAAATTTCGCTTTCGGACTTAGTGTTTAACACAATTTTCAGCGCTTTGTATTCAACACGGTATATGGATATGCTTCATATTATCGAAACCACTTTGAAGTTCAGAGAAGATACAAGCTGGGAAACATTCAAAATGCTTTCAATAAAAAATTGTTCGTTTCTGAATGACGAACAGCTTTGTGGGACATAACACGATTTGATAGAATGTTTTCGCGTAGTTTTTTTCCATACGGCGGACTGAAGTTGTAAAACTAACTCAGATAAAGTCCTCAAATTTCTAGAAAAAAAGTTCTAATTTGTCAACTATATTTTTTTACAAATAACAGATGCAGGAAAAAATTCTTGGAAAAATTCTCGAATCAATCGACTTTGGAGACGGAAACATGAGAAAAAATTAGTCAAACTAATGCGCATGCTCCAAAAATTGAAAAACCATGCCCACGCCTCTCATAAATTGTTTTGGCTGTCCAAAATAGATTTAAAATTAAACAAAAAAATTGAAATCTTACAGAATTTTTGTACGGTTGAAAAGATATTGGACAGAACTTGCCTTCGATTTCCGGCCAATTATTGTAAGATACTTCAATTTATAGCGTTCAAGTTAAATTGGCTGCACTTCCATCTACAGTTGCTAAACTGTGTTTTAAAACAAGAACCGATCAATAATAGCCGATTTGTATGAGTTAAGTGCCATCATTTAATTGTAGGCAAACAAATTGAGAAACTTTTGTTAGTGACTCATCTAGATTGCGATTATTCTAAAACCGTTTTGATACAGCCTAAAAATAGGCAAAACCCAAGACAAATGACCAAAATTACACTCAAGAAATTTTTGCCCAGGTCTAAACCTCGACTCATGAAAAGACAATGCTCGACCAAAATGTGCCATGAAAAGACCATACTGGACTCATTTGAGCTATGAAAAGACTTTAGCTGGACTTTAAGAGATTCTGGACTTTAGCTTGACTCAAATTTTTCGCAAAAGACTTTAGCTGGACCCAAAATTTTAGAAAAGACTTTAGCTCGACCCAAAGTTTGTGCTGGACTTAAGCTCGACTCAATGTTTGCAAACAAAGTCGAGTTAAAGTCTTTTCATGGGTCCATCATTAGTCTTTTCATGAGTCTGCTTTTCAGCCATTAACGTTTTACCTGCAATATTGTATATAACGTAGTCAGCATATATGATCCTGCACCTTTTACGATTCAAAAAAACCACAAATACCTCAAAAACCTGCATTATTTTTTTAAAAAGACAGCTCATAATATTGGGAAGGAAAACAAACTGAATAACGCCGAAATTTTTTCATGGCTAATGGGACTAGGACCAATACTCTTAAGCTAGCTGGTTTCATAGAATCAAGTAATGTGGTAATATACTCGATCTGCAATAACTCTTTATCTTAAGATTTGACAAAAATCTTAAGTCTTTTGGCAGATTTCCAACTGATTCTTAAGCTGGACTGCTCTGGTGCAAAACTATTTAGTCTTGCTCCGGTTCTGCTTCTGTATGTACAGAAGCAGGAAAAAAAATTAACAAACTTTGAATTTAAAAAAAAAACAGACTTATGAAAAGACTAATGGTGGACCCATGAAAAGACCTTAACTCGACTTTGCTGGTTATTAAAAGACTAATGCTGGACCCATGAAAAGACCTTAGCTGGACTTTCTTCGTTATGAAAAGCCTTTAGCTCGACCCATGAAAAGATATTAGCTCGACTTTAACTAGGAAGCTCGACCGTGTAATTATAGTCAATATTGCCCCCCCCCCTACTAGACTTTTAAAGTCTTTTCATAAGTCGAGGTCTAGGCCTGGGTGATGTGCAAGGGGACAAAGATACTCTTGATGAGAAATTTGGTGAATGCAAAGCAGTACAGCTTAACTCGCGCTGACGTTATCTCATAGCAGAAACAGTTTACAACGTATTTCCACTGAGATGCAGAAAAATTCTAAGTCTCATCCTTTAATGAAGAGAGAAGATGTTTTTCTTAAAGGACTGCATATGTGGTGAACTTGTAAATTCCTTATGCGGCGGACCAGTCAAAAACCTTGGAACGACCATGTTGGCGTTTGTATTTTCTATGCCTGCTAAGGACTACATGAGTAGTTTCCTCGCTAAAAAAACACATCATCTGCAGACGAGATGTTCCGGCAGAAGAGATGTTCCGCCATTTTTTGTTCCGGCAGAAGATAGAAGGAAGTATTTTTATAATCGGATTTGAAACACCATGAACTGCAATTGAATACATTAGCTCTATGTGTTGCGAAATGTGTTGTGAAGTTTTCTGAATAATTTTCAAGACTTTAAAATGAGCATTTTTTTGCCGAATAACGGAATACTAATTTTGAGGGACCAAGCATTTTATTCAGGCGACTGGTCTTACCGAATTCAAAATTTTTGAAAAAGTAAACTAGGGCCAACAAGATACCAAGAGAAATGCGCAAAAAAATTGCAGCTTTTCAAGTTCTTAGTTGGATTGAAGAATGGCACTAGATCAACAACTTTACTATCAATGTACACCGATTGAATGTTGTGAAGATTTAAAAGATTTCGCACATGTTCACAGAATCAGTTATTGAAATCTCAACACTTTCAAATGTTGTATTGTGCTACTCGGCTTCGATTGTTAATTACCGTGGAAAGTCAAACTGTTCGTTTTTCATGAGCACCAAATGAAGACACGGTTGTCTTGATGAATCAGGAGATGGACTGATGGAGTCAGTTTTTATGAATTTGTTTCAAAATGAATGACGAAGATATTTATGTCTCCATGCAACGTAATGTTGCATAACTATAAAACCACACAATATTAAAAAAACTAAATTACGAGACCAACACGAAATAAATCTCAAAAAGAAGTTTTGCACAAATTTTCAGTCACTACATAAATTTTGTTCTATTCACAGTGTAAAAATTGAAAATAAATTAGGTAAAATTTTCCTTTTGTGAATTTGCGAGAACTCGTCGTCATCGTCGATTTCATTTTGATATCCATCTGGTTCAAACTCAACAAAAACCCACGCTGAAGTGAATTAACAGCCAAAAAATGGTGTTCAGTATCAAAAACTAACAAAAAATATTAAATTATATAGAAGAATTCAGTGCTAATTGTTCATTAAACTCTCAGTGTTGGAGCAAACATTTTCGAAAGACCAACTTGGAAAAACAACTCAAAATCCGACAGAAACTTTTTCAGGGTGGGCGCAACCGTTTTTTTAGGAAGCCTTTCATCTCATTTATCATTCTATATACCGCATTTTCTGTCCCAGAAAATCAGTAACTAAAGCTGACAATTGTTCTTTTTTCAAATAGTCTAGTACCAAAGAAAATTCATTTATTTATGGTGCTTGGTTTTTTTAATTGTGACTTTTTCTGCACTATGTTTTAGTTTAAGGGTTCACTAACGGAGAACAGCAACTAAAAAATTTAGTCTGGCCATATTACATAACATTCTGGAGTCCAATTTCAACTTCCAATATCGACCTCTTTTTGGTAGAATAATGACTCAAGTTACGGCTTTTAATCTGTTCTGCAATTTTTCTCAAAAAAATTCGCCCAACATAAAAAATGTCATCACGAAAATGATTTTCTGAGAAAAGATCATTTCGAATTATCGAAACAGTTGATTGAGTGACTGGCAATCCTGCGACTAAAATGTCAGATGCCATCAGAAAATCTCTGCACCTTCTTTTAATCGTGTAGAATGTTTAGAATCCTCAATGAATATTTCAATTTGTAGGTTGTTTTGCTCTTTTTGTGCTTCTTTTTTTCTCGTTGAACTCTATATCGACCAAATCATTGTTTTGTTTCTAAAAGAAAAATTGTTTTTGATCATTATTTGTAAGCTTCTTTCTTTTGAGGAAATGATCTTCCATAATGGCAAGAACACAAATTTTTTACACAGAAGTGTTTTTTTTTTGGTTTTGCTATAAAACTTAAATCTTCCGCAAACTGAATATTTTCAGTTTTTTTGTACTTTCTCTTAAAATTCATTGATGAAGAGAGGAAAAATGAGAGGAAAAATGCCCCATAACAGAATATGAATCTGAATGAACGCCAATTTCATGAGAAGTGTGATTTTTGACGCTCGCAATTGTTGATTCAATGTAGGTCTTTGGAATTTTTGGCAGAAAACTACTTTAGAGAAATCAAATTAATCTCATATGAGATTCAATTTCAATTTTGACTTAAAGATTGTTTAAAAACAGAAACTCCCAGAATGAAGTTCTCGACCCAAGACAGGTATGGACCACACGGACCTGGGTCACGAACAGGGGGCTCCGGTGCGACCGAGCTCATAGTGTGGACAAGTTGTCGGTCGCGCCGTTCCAGCTTGCCCATGACTGAATTGAGTCAGTTCAGTCTAGCCTACAACCCGTCGTCCGTCTGTTTTGTCTGGCTCATACCTAAAAGTGGAACTATGTCCCATATCTGTTTTGTTCCTGCTGCTTTAATCTATTTTTTCTGTTTATTTCCGTCAACCAAAACATAATGGAAAAATTCCGAATCAACACAGAAATATGGGGTGCTCTGAGCTTGAGTGTCGAAATAAGAACCGAAATAGTTGGAAAAATGGCATCAAATCAGAACTTTGAGTTTTAGATAAAGTTTCTCAGAAACTGCTCAGTGCTGTCGTTTCAACCAAACTCAAATTTCTTCTCTTTGGGCGTCATGATTCCATTATTTAGCAGGTTTTTAGACTCTTTTTCTAACCTTCACATTATATGAACATTCTGCAGCGTATATAGATGCAAACTTCAACCGAAATTCCCAACAAGAGTAATGAAGTACGATCTTACAGAAATTTAGCATGAAAGCAGAGAAGAGGCTTTACAATTAGGATAAATGGCGTCTCTAACTTGTACTAAGACTATTAAGTTGTTTGTTTAGACGACGCAGTGAGCTTCACGAAAGCAGAAACCATCAAGTGAGAAAATATCAAAAATATCGTATTGTTGATATTGTGTTAAGCTTAACTAGTATGCTGCATAAAAGAGCTTTCGTTTTATACCGAATATTTAATATCTAAAACCAATATTAACTATGGTCAACGCCAAAAACTTCAAATTAGTCTAAGTCTAGCGTTTTTGTAAAATTATCTTTACATCGTACATATAAAAGATCAGTTGTTCTTTTTATTATTTAAACAGCGACACCCCGAAAAAAAATGAGCGATTCGAAGTACAATTCAGTGAAAACCACGGATGAGATGAAAAATGGCGAAATTACACTACAAAATGACAAAATGGCCAGTAGTGGAAACAAACAGTTAGACTGCCAGTCGGAGAGAACAAAATTCTCGCCTTCAGAGGTCATTTCTCAGCTGGGGTTTGGACGGGCTCAAATTGGATTCGTGTGCGTTTTCTTTTCCACAACTTTCAGCCAGTTTCTACTTGTCAACATGATGGCATATCTTTCCACCAGGTAACAAGAATTATTTTTCCATTGCCGTTTTTCCCAATTTTAAGCAAAATTCCTCCCCCTTTTTTCTGATCGTCTTTGCGGTCTGAGCTATTGATGAGGAAAAATTGCGGGCGCTAATTTTTGTGCGGAAAAATTGTAGTGATACAATCAACATGCTGATTTTTTCTGCAGGTTATACGTTGAGTTGGGCTTAACAGCAGAAATGCAATCCATTTTGAGCACGGCTTCCTTCGCTGGCTTTGCAATCTGTCATCTGTTTTGGGGGTGGGTGGCGGATCGGTTTGGGCGGAGGACCTACGCGCTTGCTTCTTCACTTTGGATTGCAGTGTTGAGTCTCCTTTGTGTAGTTGCTCCTACTTACGGATGGCTTCTCGCCTTCAGACTTCTTTACTCTCTTGCAGGAGGTAACATTTAACAAAAGGATTTTTGTTTGCTTCAAACTTGCTTCAAAGATTGGGGGTTACCCATTATAGCCCCCCCCCCATGAAATTATAACCCCCATTATGGTATATTTACCATGATTGGATGGGAGGGGGTCTATAGGGCTATAGGTTATCTGACCACTAAGCTGGGGAGGGGGGTCTATGATGGGAAAGACCCAAAAGATTTGCATTCAAAAGCCAGCAGCCGAGAGAGAAACCGCAGTGCAGTCTTTGGCCAACTTTGCCAAATTTTCGGCCAACTTTATCGATATCCTCAGAAAAATCCTGATTAAAATTCAGAAAGGTACTGAATCTGGTTTAACACAAAATATTCTCAAGCTTACCTAAATGAAGCTAGCTCTCCTAAATCCAGTTCTTCTATCAAATTTTAATCAATTTTCGTTGCGTAATCAACAGTTATATGACCTACCGGTGAAATAACGCGTTAATGCCCAGTTAACACTACAAAATGCGCTTTGTCTTTAAACTACGAGTTAAATTATCACACTCTTTGCACCGCTGTTGCGACATAGGAGTGCGTTAAACTTGTAGTCTAATGGCAAAGCATATTCCAGATTGATCCTGTCCCCCCCCCCCCCCCACCCACTTTAGTGGGCTTATATCTTTTACGCCCCCAGGCGCATGTGCTAAGTTTTAAATAGTAAATCAACATTTATAACAACATATAGTTTGTAACCGGGGCGAAAAAAACAATGGGGAAACACAGAATAGATCCCCTATTCAGTAGTCCAAATTGATTGTTGACGTGCTATTTTACCTTTAGGTTATGCAACTCTTCAAAGCTCACTGAAAATTAATATAAGCAATGAAACTACTGTAATTGCAACAAGATTTGATTTCAAACAATGCTACACGGTTGTTATCGTCATCTCAAAGTTCTTTAACTACTCGGCTTCTCAGTCGAGCCAGCCAAATTCTCGATGGAAATATCAGCCTTGTCTTAAAATAAGCCAGATCGACTCATTAGAAAAATTTTTAAATTGATGTATGTCGTGAATGGCGATACAATTTCTCAAAGTTTTTGCAACTTGTAAACGTTAGAAGGCTGGCTTACGTATCAGTACATTGCTTCGAGTCAGTTGAGTTTTAATTTTAAGGTTCCACGCACTATCAAGATCATCAGGGAGACCTGGTGTTGAGCCAAAGTTGGATTAGTAATGAGTCAGTCTAAATCCGCCTGACAAACAGTACCGCTTTAAAGAATGGCGGGGTTACTACTTTTTAGTAAACAAACAAGGATCATATATGATGACAAAGAGGTCATATGCCATTTCTTAGGACGATGCTTGTATGACTATTAAGAAATCATATATGATTTTTTCATGATTATTGTGATATCATATATGAACTTCGTAAGATTATCAGTATATCATAAAAGGAGAACGCATTAATGAGACAACTATGAGGAGCAAGAAACCATTTATGATTGATGTATGTTTACAGGGAGCTCATATATGATATTTGTTTGATTACCGAGGAAACCAGATATGATCAGGAACGGCTTTGAACCCAAAGAAAGTGATATAATTGGTGTAATGTCGAAAAATTTTATCAAGTCAAGTTGAAAAACCGACTGCTGAGACTTTTCCGGTATGTTCTGGGCGTGTTTTCCTCCTCTTTCCTCAACGAGGCTGGGCAAAGGCTACGGTGGAGCAACAAACACATAATTATAGGCGAATTGAGGTCAAACAAACGGTGAAAATCTGCGCCCTTAACTCTCCCCGATTAAAACCAAACAAAACAATTGTAACTTAATATGGCTAAAGTACTGTCAAAAATTATCCCAAGCTGAATCAAAAAACAATTGTTTGAGATTTTCCTGTGTTTTCTGAAAGTGTTATTCAATTCAAAACAAGATTTTCACAAGTTTTCATATTCAAAAGGTATATAGAAATAAAATCAATTGGAATCCTTTTACTAATTTAAATTTTTTCAATTTTTATTTCAATTGTCTTTCAGTTGGTTTTAAATAGCAAAAATGCCGAAAAAATTTTTGCAGAATTAGAAATTAAAAAATCTGTCAGATTCCTGCAAGACTTTTAATCTGCGCTAAAAGTTTTTTCATGGATTTCAGTTTTTTAACTTGTATCTTAAACAATAAATTTCCTCAAATTTTTCTAATTGGCTTCAAAAACAATAGCACTCCGATTTATGTTTTCGCCTGAGTTACTTTCTTTGCAGGTTCCAAATCATCTTGAATATACTCATCACTGTGGGTCATAAAAACATGTATGATCTTCTATGAATATATATTTTTCCAAGCTCAATTTTAGTTGAATGCGTTTTGGAAACACGTTCATTCTTTTTAACTGTCTTTTGGAAGATATTGTTTTTGGTTTTTGAGCTTTGTTTTCTTATCAGGAAATCATAGATTCAAGTATATATCAGTGACTTTTCATACACATGTACTTTTTCTACCATAAACGAGTTTCTCATTGGTTGTTCAGTGAACTTGTGATGCTAAATCTTGAGCTCTGTGTAGTTGTAACTACATCTAAAAATTTTCATATACCGATAATGTGCTTGTGATAAATTAAGGATATTATTTCCGACGTATTGGTGGCATTAAAACACTTTTTATATGGGTAAAGGCAAAAAAGAACAACCGGTTGAAAAAACGCAATGAAACGCATTAAATACTTGAGGCAGTAGCAAAAATAAGTACATCCTTTCCAAAGTTTTGACTATTGTTTTTTCTGTCTCCACGCTAAGAAAACAGCGATATAACCCAGTTTGAGGTCCCAGACAGAAGCAATTATGTCCAGAGCGAAGATGAACGCACGAGGGGGCGTCGTGCATTCAAAATTACATAGTCTGTAATCATCAAAAGGCAGAAAAGTCGAAACATGAACGCACGAAAGTCTAGAAATAGACACTTTCAGTCTTTGAAGGTCTGAAAATATTTGCTTCCGCCTGGGACCACAGCCGGGGAAAAAATTTTCTTTTGATACCCTCTCAACTGTCCACTGATTTTCAGCAGCCACCATATAAGTCTGGTTTTTTATAGATGCTTATTGTAGCAGGAACTGAAAATTTGCCGAAATTTTTCAGCGGCGACGAATATTCTGCAACCGGCCATGTATGAATTGATTCCAGCAGACTACCATTGGGCCTCATTTGTGGTTGGAAACCAGTGGTCTGGTGGAGCTTCTCGTTCACTACCTATAATTGGAGCTGCCGTCATTTTCACAAAAAACTCATCAGGCAAGTATCACCCGTAAAACAAATATTACAAGACTCTTATAAATTAGAGTATTTTTTTGTAGGATGTTTTACAAATCTTATGGATGTAATAAGGTATATGACATATTACATTTAAAAACAATTTTAGGAAGCTAGACTTTAGAAATTGGTAATTATATGAATTGTCTATGATGTCTTAGAAAACCTATTACAACTTGTACGATGCCGTACAAAGTTTTTTAAAGATTTCTACGGCTCCTGAAAAGTCTTATAAGTTTTCAAAGTTTCATCAAGGGTGGGCAACTTGAGAAGAGTCATTGTTTTGACTTATATCAGAATTACAGGAATGATAATATTGATTTCTTTTCGTTATTCGATTTTATTATGGCGCTAATAGAAATTTTCTGAACCAAAAACAAATCAAGGATGTTAGGAGATTCTGCTAAAACGAGCCAAAAACATCACTAGAAACATCCCTAAAAACATCTCTAAAAACCATCTCTAAAAACATCACTAAATCCCTCGTTGCAATACAAAGAACTTTTTTATGATTTATCACATTTTTTTCTAAGAACAACATTCGAAGTGCGTTTTTAGAAAAGAAAAACAACAATTTGGGGTAATTGACACTTACCTAGTGTTGAGTGATGATCTTCTTCTAAAAAATTTAGACTTAATCGAAGATGAAGAGATGACAAACTTGCAAAAACAGTTGAAAAAAATCTCAAAACTCTATTAATAAACTTCCCGTGTCGAAATAAATTGGTTAATTTGGAAGAAATTGCGAGTTTCTTGCAAGTTCTTACAAAATTTTGGAAGTTATTGACAGTTAACCATTCGACTTACAAGTTCCTACACGTTAACCGTTTGGCTTCCAAGTTTTTACCAGCTAACCATTCGACTTGAAGTTCATACAAATTGACCTGTTGGCTTAAATCATATAAGCTTACATAAGTTATTTGACTAAAAGTTCTTAAAATTAAAGCTTCCTACGGATATTGTAGCGAAAAACAAAACAAAAACATCGCAAGAAATGAAGGTACACAGATGTTTTAGACAAAAATTGTAGATTCTGGAAACTTGCAAATTGAAATCAGAAAAATGTATAAAAAGTGAAGTGTACATAAACTAGTTGAGAAAAACTTCTGCCGTATGAAGATGAAAATTAAAAATCAATTTCAAAGAGAGTGAATTATTATAAAAAACTTTTTTTAAACGAAGAAATCGGGATGAAGCCTAGTGGGAACTAATATTTATTATTTGAATTTCAAAAAGATCCCTTGATTTAATAAACTTGAGAAGTAAAGGTTTTGTCAACTTAAGTCACTTCATATTTTGTTATCCTAAATGAGCAACTAATCTCCCACGGGCTTTCTACGGTAGTTGCCCGAATGTTATATTGAACTGAAAAAAGGAAAGTTGAGCTCAACTGGAACAAACTCGCAAGAAACTTTCAAGCAAATCTTTGGAATTGCGAGTTCTAACATGCTAACCATTCAACTTGCAAGTTCTTACAAGTTAATCATCTTCTGAAAGAAACCTGAAAACTCTTACAAGTTAACCATTTTTTGCAAGAAACTTGAAAGTTCTTGCAAAAACCTTCGGTCTCAATCTGGGTTTTATTTCATGCCTGCAAAAAAATGATAAGATCTTTTAAACTTTTTTGTCTTGCAAGACCTGATAAAAAATAAATTGAAGCAACTTTTTTTCCAGTTGAAAGGCGACTGTTTTAACAAAAAAGCACATTTTTTTCTATAGAGTTAAATTCATCAACTTTCTTACGTTTTTTAGAATATGATTGGAGATTATACTTGCTGATCATGTGCATACCTGCCCTCATTCATGTAGTGGTGGTAGCTTTCCTGATGTACGAGACTCCAAGATTCCTCCTTTCCAAAGGAAAAACAGAGGATGCAATCAAAGTTCTGGGAAAAATAGCTATCAGAAACGGACGAACTCTTCCGAAAAACTTAGAGCTTATCGAAGATGAAGAACTGGCCAAAACAGCCGAAGAAAATCTATCGTTATGCAAAAAATTTAAAGTTGCGCTATTAAATAGTCACATGAGACGTTCGTTAGCCGGCTACATTTTTATCGGAATCGCGATTCGGTACTTTACAATAACGGTTCACTTTCTGAAAACCGAAATGATCTTTTTAAATGGCCAAACACAAGCTCATTACTGCCAGGGTTCGGAAGAACAAACTTACTTCTTAGACAGTAAAGATTACATATATCTGATTGTAACCCAAATTGTAACTGATATCATATCTTGCTCAACTTTAGTGTTTCAAAACAAATTAAAAATGGGTTTGCGAGCTTTGGGTTTAATTTGTTATGGTATTAGCTTTATCATAATGTTGTTTTTATTTTTGTGCCCTAGTGCCTGGGTTGCGGTTGCCATGGTTTCCGTGGTGCAAATACTAACTTATAATTTAACTGTCTCAGTTATGTTAACCATATCTGGATTACTGCCGACGTCAATCAGGTCCAGTGCAATTGGATTTTGTGGGTTTATCATATATGCTCCGCTGCCAATAATGCCCTATGCCGTCCAGACTCTGGCTAAAAATTCGATGCATTACGTCACAGGTTTAGGTTTGGGTGTGTGTGGTCTGGCGTTTGTGGGCTCTGCGATATTGCCGACAAAAATATACTCGAACTGATTTATTTTAAAAACAGCAAAAATATCAATATTTATCAGAATAAACATTCGTATGGTCAGTATTCCACGTTCATCAGGATATGAGACTAAAAATTGTATAAGAGAAGCGTTAAAAGACAAAATTCTCCGTTTTTGTAATTAATGACATTCTATGTTTCTCTTGTGACACAAGAATTGTCATTTTGTACGTTAATCTTGTAATTCAAAATCTGTTTCATTTTATCGTGTAAGATCTGACATGAACTTTTCCAAAAAGTTATCAGTTAACATCGAGTGGGAACTGGTAAGATCTCTATCAGATTTTTATCAACCCAAATTCTGCTGGCTTGTTTTTATTGAAACTACACCTTTGATTAAACACACAAATTAGAAACAAAGCTGTAGTGGTTCCAACACCAACGATGTGAGGAGTTATTTTTATTACTAGGCTGAAGGATGCAAAAATTACAAACACGAACGTAAAAAAAGTAAGAAAAGACACCAGAAAAAAAACAGTCCGATAGATTGTACTACAGAAAACTAATTTTTATCGCAATCGATTGTGAAAACGCAGAAACGATCAGAATTCATTAAATACCAATAGCTTTGACATCAATATGAACAATTTAGTAATAGCTAAACCCAGAACTTATTTTTCTTTTTTAAACCAGTTTTTATTATTGATGTTAATTTCACTAAAACAATGGTCTCAAAATACTCAAAAAGTTGAAAAATTAATCGACGAACAGATGCCTCGAATTTTTTTGGCAGAAATAGAGAAGAGATGTATTTTCCAAAAAACTGTTTTCCTGTTTCGTCATACTCCTTTTAGTTACCATCTCGTTTTTTTTAAACTGATTATTCGATATTATTAACTGCAATACCAATCTCTCAGCTGAGAAATTAACGATATTCCGGTTGTTTTCATAATCCAAAAATTTCTGATTCAATGGCGCAATGTCTTTTTTAAGGAAGATGTCTGCACACATTTTTCATAGGACTATAGGCTTTCGAAACGGGATAAACAGGCGAAACACATAGGGCTCTATATTCCAGCAGATTTCATGAAACGTCTTTGGAAAACCTGCTAGAACTCTTTCTGCTAGAACCTGCTAGAAAACCTGCTAGAAACGTCTTTGGAAAACCTGCTAGAACTCTTTGCTAGAAACACATAGGGCTCTATATTCCAGCAGATTTCATGAAACGTCTTTGGAAAACCTGCTAGAACTCTTTCGGTGTTCTGCAGATTCTGCTAAATGATTAGAAAATTTTTCTTAGTTCAACATCATGTAAATTTTGCTTAAACAATACTTTTCAGGCAACAGCTTTACTTTTTGAATTATAATTATTCGAGAGTTTTCTTAAAAAAATAGTTCCTCTATTAATTTATTTTAAAACTATAATAATTTAAGCGCTTTGTTGTTTTTTTGTGCGTTTATAGGCCGCCTATTGTATTCAAAGCATTGACCTGGGACAGTTTTTTTGAACACATTAGCTTCCAGAAATACAGCAGTAGATTCGGAAAATTGAACCCTGTTTTTCAGTTCCCTGATCATTTTGAATGCCTACTACATCTCCAAGAAGTTTTCCTCTATCCTGTATGTCAGTTGTTCTAAAGAAGTTGCTTAAAAACAAACGTTAATTGTCAGTTAAATTCGACATCTTATCACTGATTTATGGAGTTTTTCTTTTTTTTTCTCCCTATGATTTTTGTTAATTGTGTTCGAGAATCATTTTAAATTTTTTGAGTTTCAAACTGGGTTATTACGTACGTATAGATTTCAGCTTTGTTTCTAACGTTTTTTTTTATTCCAACAGGTTTCTATCTGAATAGTGGATCTAACGTCGTTTTCTTTCTGATTAGATTAAATTTATTTTTCATTTGAGTGAATGTATTTTTTCTCACTCGTAATCTAACTCGCGTTAACTACTTCTACCTCTTTTAATTGAGTTTTGCTAATTATTCAAAAACTGTTGCCCATATTTTGGCAGGCGCAAATCAGTACGAACACAGCGATCATTTCAGGAGCTAGCAGACAGTTAAAACAGTGCAGGGCTACTCTTAAAAATCCTTCTTTCTAAATTAGCAAAGATTAACAACGAGGGAAAGGATAAGTTTTAATTGAGTAAATCATTTTTATTGTTTATAGTTTGCAGTGTTGAATTTTATGTGCGATCTCACTTTACCGATTAACCTAGTTTTTTCATCGAGTGACCTCAAACAAAAAAAACTAGTTAACCTATCTAGTGTTAACATCACAGTATCTGAAAATGTAGAAAATGTAGTTAGATGATGCAAAAAAAGTCAGACACCGACTTTTTTAATAATGAAAACTAATAAAACATCAATTTTTTCAGTAATTAATATATTCCGGAGTTCCAATTAGTAGTAAGTGTTGGTTTTTGGTATGGGCTTTGATATAACATGGCCTGGATCAAATTAAATTGGGAAAAATCTTTTTATACATGGGAAGCCATCAAATGTAGTCTGTGTTCATCAATTTATACTATTAAAAAGTGTCCAATATGACCTTTAAAGTTGTTTTCATTCCGACAAAAGCTCAAAATGTCTATGAGTTCCTAATTGACTATGGAAACTAATCCAATTAGTAGATACCAAAAAAGCATCCAAATGATTGTCTAGAGTGTGTTAGAGCAAATATTATTGCCAGATAAGATTTTCGTTTCTTTTGATGTAAGTTTTAATCCGATTTTTTTATTCTAAAAGACAAATAGGAGAAATTCCTTTTCATCATGATCTAATTGCGGAAGTTTTTTCTCTCTCTCTCTCTCTGTTTTCTCATAAAATCTGAATATTGTCACATCGTTTCATACAAGATGTGCATCCCGTACATAAAAGATGAGCAATCAATATCCTTATTTTTTCCAAAATTTCAATCGGCATATCTTGCTTCATTAAACAATAGCAGAAAATGAGATTTTGCTAAAAAACATACAGTTATTCGATCCTAAAAAACAAAAACCAGTATTCAACGTTCAGCGTTCAACTTCAACAATAACGTATATTTTGATCATTTCTTGACGATTTCAAAAATCTTTTTCGCTCAACTATAATTTGTTTCTGTGACCTCTCATCAAGACTAAGAAACCATCGATTCTGTCTTAGAAGTATACTATAATAGATTACAATTGGTTCAATATGCGGAGCGAAACAAGCAACTTTGTAGAAATTCGTTTAGAGTGATTTGCCTGGTAAATCAGTGTTTTTTACATGAGGTCTATCTGATTTGAATGGCGGTCGGCCAATTGAGAGGCAATAGATGAAGTTTGAATTATTGATTCTTACGGAATACAGTTACATTTAATCTCCAAGAGATAGCGATTGCAGAAAATTTGATATTAAATGAACAGATAAGATGCTTACACTCATGTTTGAATACACATCTTAACAATTGCGCCAAAAGAAGACGAACCGTTTTTTAAGGAATGGATGAGAAAAAAATTGGTTTATACAAATTAGTTGATAGCAGTGTTATAACTAGCTCTTTATTATGGATGTGTAGATGTGCTCTTATATCAACGCCCGGGTCGAGGTTTTTGTTAAATTTTTGTAAGAAATGAGGTGAATGCGGTGAATTTTTTTAAGAAATGCGGTGATTGCGGTGAATGCGGTGAAAATAAATATTTCACCAAATTTCTTACAAAAATTCACCGCATCAACTTTTGTGGCAAATTAATATAAGAAATGCGGTGAAAGCAGTGAATGCGGTGAAAAAAAATACTTCACCAAATTCCACCACATTTCTTACAAAAATTCACCGCGATATTTGCCGCATTTCTTACAAAAATTCACCGCATTTGCTTTCCAACTTTAACTCAATCTGATTTAAATTCACGAGAAATATCAAAGACGTAAGTGACAGTTGGCGCAGTCGAATGAGCAGTTGAAGGCATGGAGGAGGTCAGAGGTTCAAACCACTGTGGGGACGGTTCTTTTTTGTAAGAATACTGAGAAAGCGGTGAAAATAAATAATTCACCACGATTCACCGCATTCACCGCAAAAAGATGTAAGAAATACGCGGTGAAAATTATTATTTTTTTACTGCATTTCACCGCATTGCTTACGGAAATTCACCACTAAACCTCAGCCCGGGCGTGGAGCCTGTTAGCGATTGCCTCCAGCAGTCCTGGCAGATCTGTTTGGCCAATTTGTGCCCCGCAAATTCTTATGCCAGCATCGGATTGAGAGACTCTTTGGTTCCAATGCGGAACGGCCACATTCAT
Source organism: Convolutriloba macropyga (assembly GCF_964194025.1). NCBI lineage: Eukaryota > Metazoa > Xenacoelomorpha > Acoela > Convolutidae > Convolutriloba > Convolutriloba macropyga. Next base: position 825,487 of record NC_134482.1, on the reverse strand, counting down.
CCATTTTGATTAGACGTGCTCAGCAGCGTGGAACCTGTCTTTGTCTCTGTGCTGCCTCAGTGATTGCGTCTTTAAGGTTTTCCTCTCTTTCGTTGTCACTCTTTTTTCTGTCGTACCTCCCGGATAAGATCTGTCCATTGCGCGACCTCTGTGTTTAAATATTTATTAACAGTTTTTCAAACAAAATAAAGTTTAGAATCTTTTAAGCGCTATTGTTATTTAATAGTTTTCATCTGTTAATATTGGTGTTTTTTTTGCGTATTCATTCGAAATGCTCTTTATTATTAGATATCTTCAGCATTTTTGTTTGCAGATTCGGATTTGGTAAATAACCGAAATTTTTCAGCTTTTGACATAGATATTATTGTTTGCTAGCTTTTTAATGCTAGGTAGGCGTTGTTTACTTGTTTGAATAGGGCGTTCAGCTATTCTTGTTAATCTGTGCTGTGGTCATTGATTGGAGACGCGATTGTTTCTATGCTGTTATTTTCACAGAAAAAAATTTGCTGGCTAATTTGGCATCTTGTTTGATCAAAACGAACCATACTCGAACGCCTTTCATCGGAATAATGTTTTGTGAAACCTCTTGTTTTTTGTCTTCATACGATCAATTAGCTCAGCGGTAGGGTTTTTTGGATGCGATCGTTGCATGCCAATTTTTTTTCGGTACCTTCCATTAGAACTCGAGCCAACAAATTCGGGTTATAGTTTTTCGTCAGGCTCTTTGCTGTTTTAAATTGGAAAACAAATGATAGAAGGAATCAATGATTTCAACTGAACTCCTGTTTTTCAGTTCCCTGATCATTTTGAATGCCTACCTCATCTCCAAGAAGCTTTATTCTATATTCTAACTGTATGTTAGTTGTTCTAAAGAAGTGGCTAAAAAAGAAACGTTAATTGTCAGTTAAATTCAACATTCTATAACTGATTTGTGTAGATTATCTTTTTTTCTCCTCATAATTTATTTTAAATTGTGTTCGAGTATCATTTTAAATATTTTGAGTTTCAACCTGGGTTATTGCGTATGCATAAATTTCAGCCTTGTTTTTTTATCGTATTTTCTTATTTTATTCATACAAATTTTTATCTGAATAGTGGGCGTAAGGTCGTTTTTTTTATGATTAGATTAAATTTATTTTTCATTTGAGTGAATGTATTCTTTCTCACTCGTAACATAACTCGCGTTAACTACTTTCTTACAAAAATTCACCGCGATATTTACCGCATTTCTTACAAAAATTCACCGCATTTGCTTTCCAACTTTAACTCAACCTGATTTAAATTCACGAGAAATATCAAAGACGTAAGTGACAGTTGGCGCAGTCGAATGAGCAGTTGAAGGCATGGAGGAGGTCAGAGGTTCAAACCGCTGTGGGGACGATTCGTTTTTGTAAGAATACTGAGAAAGCGGTGAAAATAAATAATTCACCGCGATTCACCGCATTCACCGCAAAAAGATGTAAGAAATACGCGGTGAAATTTATTATTTTTTTTACTGCATTTCACCGCATTGCTTACGGAAATTCACCACTAAACCTCAGCCCGCGCGTGGAGCCTGTTAGCGATTGCCTCCAGCAGTCCTGGCAGATCTCTTTAGCCCGTTTGTGCCCCGCAAATTCTTATGCCAGCATCGGATTGAGAGACTCTTTGGTTCCAATGCGGGACGGCCACATTCATCCATTTTGATTAGACGTGCTCAGCAGCGTGGAACCTGTCTTTGTCTCTCTGCTGCCTCAGTGATTGCGTCTTTAAGGTTTTCCTCTCTTTCGTTGTCACTCTTTTTTCTGTCGTACCTCCCGGATAAGATCTGTCCATTGCGCGACCTCTGTGTTTAAATATTTATTAACAGTTTTTCAAACAAAATAAAGTTTAGAATCTTTTAAGCGCTAATGTTATTTAATAGTTTTCATCTGTTATGATTGGTGTTCTTTTGCGTATTCATTCGAAATGCTCTCCATTATGTGATATCTTCAGCGTTTTTGTTTGCAGATTCGGATTTGGTAAATAACCAATGTTTTTCAGCTTTTGACATAGATATTAATGTTTGCTAGCTTTTTAATGCTAGGTAGGCGTTGTTTACTTGTTTGGATAGGGCGTTCAGCTATTCTTGTTAATCTGTGCTGTGGTCATTGATTGGAGACGCGATTGTTTCTATGCTGTTATTTTCACAGAAAAAAATTTGCTGGCTAATTTGGCATCTTGTTTGATCAAAACGAACCATAATCGAACGCCTTTCATCGGAATAATGTTTTGTGAAACCTCTTGTTTTTTTGTCTTCATACAATCAATTAGCTCAGCGGTAGGGTTTTCTGGATGCGATCGATGCATGCCAATTTTTTTTTTCGGTTCCTTCCATTAGAACTCGAGCCAACAATTTCCGGTTATAGTTTTTCGTCAGGCTCTTTGCTGTTTTAAATTGGAAAACACATGATAGAAGGAATCAATGGTTTCAACTGAACTCCTGTTTTTGAACTCCTGCACTTGATCTCCAAGAAGCTTTATTCTAACCTGTATGTTAGTTGTTCTAAAGAAGTGGCTAAAAAAGAAACGTTAATTGTCAGTTAAATTCAACATTCTATAACTGATTTGTGTAGATTATCTTTTTTTCTCCTCATAATTTATTTTAAATTGTGTCCGAGTATCATTTTAAATATTTTGAGTTTCAACCTGGGTTATTGCCTATGCATAAATTTCAGCCTTGTTTTTTTAACGTATTTTCTTATTTTATTCATACAAATTTTTATCTGAATAGTGGGCGTAAGGTCGTTTTTTTATGATTAGATTAAATTTATTTTTCATTTGAGTGAATGTATTCTTTCTCACTCGTAACATAACTCGCGTTAACTACTTCTACATTTTTCAGCTAATTGTAGAAGAGTTTTGCTAATTGTAAAAGAGTTTTGCTAATTGTTCAAAAACCGTTGCTCAACTTTTGGCAGGCTCAGATTAGTACGGACACAACGATCACTTTAGAAGTTAGCAGACAGTTAAAACCGGTCAGGGGTTCTCTTATAAAATCTTTTTTTAATTAGCAAAGATTAACAACAAAGGAAAAGATAAGTTTTAATTGATTAAATCATTTTTATTGTTTACAGTTTGCAGGGTTGCATTTTATGTGCGATCTCACATTATTGATTAAACTAGTTTTTTTCATCGAGTGACCTCAAACAAAAAAACTAAATATCTTTTCTAGTGTTAAGCTCACAGTATCTGAGAATCTAGTTAGATGCTGCTAAAAAACTCAGACAACAATTTTTTTTATATTGAAAACTATTAATACATCAATTGTTGCAGCATAAAGAATATTCCTCATTTCTGTCGTACCTTTTATCCTCACGGATAAGATCTGTCTATTGCGCGACCTCTGTGTCTTAACATTCATTAACAGTTTTTCAAACAAAATAAAGTTTAGAATATTTTCAGCGCTGATGTTATTTAGAGTTTTTCATCCCGGGCCGAGATGTCAACGCTAAAAAACGCAAAATTATGTAAGATTGGCGTTGAATGCGTAGAATTTATGTAAGATCTACGCTTGAGCGTAGATCTTATATAAATTCAACGCATTCAACGCTAATCTTACATAATTTTGCGTTGAATTTTTGCGTAGATCTTATATATTTAGCGTTGAATTTTAGCGTAGATCTTACATATTTAGCGTTGAATTTAGCGTAGATCTTACATAAATTTAACGTATTCAACGCTCATCTTACATAATTTTGCGTTGAATTTTGGCGTAGATCTTACATATTTAGCGTTGAATTTTAGCTTAGATCTTACAGAAATTCAACGCATTCAACGCTAATCTTACATAATTTTGCGTTGAATTTTGGCGTAGATCTTACATCTTTAGCGTTGAATTTTAGCGTAGATCTTACATATTTAGCGTTGAATTTAGTGTAGATCTTACATAAATTCAACGCATTCAACGCTAATCTTACATAATTTTGCGTTGAATTTTGGCGTAGATCTTACATATTTAGCGTTCAATTTTAGCTTATATTCTTACATAAATTCAACGCATTCAACGCTAATCTTATTAAATTTTGCGTTGAATTTTGGCGTAGATCTTACATATTTAGCGTCGAGTTTTAGCGTAGATCTTACATAAATTCAACGCATTCGACGCTAACCTTACATAATTTTGCGTTGAATTTTGGCGTAGATCTTACATATTTAGTGTTGAGTTTTAGCGTAGATCTTACATATTTAGCGTTGAATTTAGCGTAGATCTTACATAAATTCAACGCATTCAACGCCAATCTTACATATTTTGCGTTGAAATTTGGCGTAGATCTTACATATTTACCGTTGATATTTGCGCAGATCTTACCTAATTTCAACTCAATGAGTGCCAATCTTACATATTTTGCGTTGAAATTTGGTTGAGATCTTACATATTTAGCGTTGGAGTTTAGCGTAGACCTTACATATTTACCGTTGAATTTAGCGTAGATCTTACATAAATTTAACGCATTCAGCGCCAATCTTACATATTTTGCGTTGAAATTTAGCGTAGATCTTACATATTTAGCGTTGAATTTAGCCTAGATCTTACATAAATTCAACGCATTCAACGCTAATCTTACATAATTTTGCGTTGAATTTTGGCGTAGATCTTACATATTTAGCGTTGAATTTTAGCTTAGATCTTACATAAATTCAACGCATTCAACGCTAATCTTACATAATTTTGCGTTGAATTTTGGCGTAGATCTTACATATTTAGCGTTGAATTTTAGCGTAGATCTTACATATTTAGCGTTGAATTTAGCGTAGATCTTACATAAAGTCAACGCATTCAACGCTAATCTTACATAATTTTGCGTTGAACATTGGCTTTGATCTTACATTTTTAGCGTTGAGTTTTAGCGTAGAACTTACATATTTAGCGTTGAATTTAGCGTAGATCTTACATAAATTCAACGCATTCAACGCCAATCTTACAATTTTGCGTCGAAATTTGGCATAGATCTTATATATTTAGCGTTGAATTTTAGCGAAGATCTTACATATTTAGCGTTGAATTTAGCGTAGATTTTACATAAATTCAACGCATTCAATGCCAATCTTACATATTTTTTCAGTTGAAATTTGGAGTAAATCTTACATATTAAGCGTAAAATTTTAGCGTAGCTCTTACAAAATTGACGTTGAATTTAGCGTAGTTCTTACAAAATTTCAACGCATTCAACGCCAATCTTACATAATTTTGCGTTGAATTTTTTCGTAGATCTTACATATTTAGCGTTGAGTTGTAGCGTAGATCTTACATGTTTGGCGTTGAATTTAGCGTAGATCTTACATAAATTCAACGCTTTCAACAACAATCTTACATATTTTGCGTAGAGTTTTGGCGTATATCTTACAGTTTTCAGGTTGAATTTTTTGATTTACATTTCAGACCACTTTATGATTTCAGAAATTTTTCATTTTTTTCAAAAAGTCAATTTTTTCACTGTTTCGACCCCTATACTCCATAGGTGAGAAAGGCGAAGTCAGCAAAAAACCACTTTTTAGTGCTCTTTTATAGTGCAAAATCCATTTGAGACCATTTTACGATTTCAGAACCTTTCCAAGTTCTTTTTTCGAAAAATCAATTTTTTTCACTATTTCGAACCCTATGCTGAAACGTGAGAAAGGTGAGAGAACAAAGGTGAGAAACGTGACGTCAGAGAAAAATAATTTTTTAGTGCTCTTTCATAGTGCAAAATCCAATTGAGACCATTTGACGATTTCAAATTTTTCAAGTTTTTTTTCAAAAAGTGAATTTTTTAACTGTTTCGACTCTATACTGTACAGGTGAGAAAAATCACTTTTTATTGCTCTTTTATAGTGCAAAATCCTTTTCAGACCATTTTAAGATTTCAAAATTGATTTTTTCACTATTTCGAACCCTTTACTCGAAAAGTGAGTAACAAGAAGTCAGAAAAAATCGTTTTTAGTGCTCTTTTATAGTGCAAAACCCAATTCAGACCATTTGATAATTTCAAATTTTTTTTCGAAAAATTAACTTTTTTACTGTTTCGACCCCTATACTGCACAATTGAGAAAAATGAAGTCAGCAAAAAATAACCATTAGCTCTCTTACGGTGCAAAAACCATTTCAGACCGTTTTAAAAATTCAAATTTTTTCCAAAACTTAAAAAAATTTAAGTTTTTCCCTGTACTTCTCACATAACAATGCGTCGAATACGTTGAAATTATGTAAGATCTAGGCTAAATTCAACGAAAAATGTGCAAGTTCTACGCTAAATTCAATGCAAAATATGTAAGATCTACGCTAAGTTCAACGCAAAATATGTAAGATCTACGTTTATAAGGATTGCGGCTCTTACGAAAACCAAGGTACGGTGGCGCAATGGTAGTAGAGGCGACAAGTAAACAGGAGGTCAGTGGTTCGAGTCCCATACCCAGACTTCTACGCGTTGAATTTTTGTAAGATCAACGCTAAATTCAACGCAAAAATATGTAAGATCTACGTTAAATTCAACGCTAATTATGTAAGATCTACGCTAAATTCAACGCTAATTATGTAAGATCTACGCTAAATTCAACGCTAATTATGTAAGGTCTACGCTAAATTCAACGCTAATTATGTAAGATCTACGCTAAACTCAACGCTAATTATGTAAGATCTACGCTAAATTCTACGCTAAATATGTAAGATCTACGCTAAATTCAACGCTAAATATGTAAGATCAGCGGCAACTAGCGTTGACAAGTCTGAAAATTCACCGCCATTTCTTACATAATTTTGCGTTTAATGCGTTGAATTTTTGTCTTTAAATTCAACGCATTCAACGCAAAATTATGTAAAAAAATTGCGGTGAATTTTCCGACTTGTCAACGCTAGTTGCCGCTGATCTTACATAATTTTGGCCACATTCCTCGGCCCGGGATCTTTTCTTATTGATGTTCTTTTGCGTCTTCAATCGAAATGCTCTTCAATATGTGATATCTTCAGCGTTTTTGTTTGCAGTTTCGGATTTAATAAAAACCGAAATTTTTGAGTTATTGAGATAGATATTATAGTTTGCTGGCTTTTTAATTCTAGGTAGGCGTTGTTTGTTTTTTTGGATAGGGCGTTCAGCTATGCTTGTTAATCTGTGCTGTGGTCATTGTTTGGAGACGCGATTATTTCTTTGCTGCTAATTTTACAGACAATTGCTTGCTAATTTGGTGTCGTGCGTGATCAAAACGAACCATACGCGGAGCGCTTTTCATTGAAATAATATTTTGTGAAACCTCTCGTATGTTGTTTCCCTTCATATGATCAAATAGCTCAGCGGTAGGGTTCTTATGGATGCGGATCGATGCATGCCAAAATTTTTTGGTTCCTTCCATTAAAACTCCAGCCACCAAATTCGAATTATAGTTTTTCGTTAGGCTCTTTGTTCTTTTAAATTGGAAAATATTTGATAGAAGGAATCAATGGTTTCAAATTTTAGAAGGAATCACATCTTGATTCATAAATGGCCACCGTGCAAGGATGGACATATCTGTCATAACACAGCTGCTGTGGAGGGTACCGTAACTTGCCTCAACTTAGGGGTCTCCCGGTCTGACCATCCAGAGCATTGCAGCACTGAACCAGTGTAAATCCATTGACTGTATATAGACATTTTTACCTTTGTCCAGATTCTGTTCATGTCAAAATATAGACTGAAAAGTCTATTTTTCAGAGTAAATTGATATTCTGTTTTTGACCTGATTTTGATCTGTCCATTACTATTTTCATACAATTATCAGCTTAATTAACATTATTGTATACCTCTTGTCAGCCTAAAACCATTCTGTTCTAAACCTGTTTCAGCTCTGATTTTCAGCCTAAAATAAACTGTTTTTATTCTGTTTCAGCGCTGATTGTCGGTCACACAAAAGGCATATTCACACCATTCTGCATCTAACCACAGGCATATTCACACCATTCTGCATCACACCACAGGCATATTCACACCATTCTGCATCACACCACAGGCATATTCACACCATTCTGCATCACACCACAGGCATCTTCACACCATTCTGCATCACACCACAGGCATATCCACACCATTCTGCATCACACCACAGGCATATTCACACCATTCTGCATCACACCACAGGCGTATTCACACCATTCTGCATCACACCACAGGCTTATCCACACCATTTTGCATCACACCACAGGCATATCCACACCATTCTGCATCACACCACAGGCATATACACATCATTCTGCATCACACCACAGGCATATCCCACCACACAAACATACACACACACACATATGCACACAAAATCACACAGGGTATCGTGAATACACCTGTAAAGTGACCCGGGAAATCGTGAATACACCTCGCCGAATGAGTGTGCAAAAGTGACCCGGGACATCGTAAAAACACCTGTAAAGTGACCCGGAATATCGTGAATACACCTGTAAAATGACCCGGGATATCGTGGATACACCTGTAAAGTGACCCGGGAAATCGTAAATACACCTGTAAATTGACCCGGGTTATCGTAAGTACACCTGTAAAGTGACCCGGAAGGTCGAGAATATACCTGCTTTGGTTGGGAACGCACCCCGAATGCACCCCAAATGCTCCCCGAACGCTCCCCGAACGCACCCCGAACGCGCCCCAGACGGATCCCGAAATATCCAGTATCACTGAAAGTAGCAGTATGCACACGGTATATAGTACGTATGTAGTACGTATATAGCTGTTTTAACTGGTGACGTGTCGTTACAGCGAAATGCATGCATTCTGCATGCATTTTTCATGCTTTTCTGACATGCTCACCATATTTCAACATTTTCGAATATTTCTATGCACTGTTTTTACTCTGAAATTACTCTGAACAGTCTGAATAGTTGTTCTGTTTTTTTTTCTGGGCATAATGACTAACTGTTTTGATGTAAATAAGCTGTTTCAGTACTGGTTTTGCAAGATAATATAGAGATACTCAGGTTCAGTACTGAAATACTCTGGGTGGTCAGCCCGGGCTCATATTACTTTGGAGATCGCAATGATCTCGTCAACAAAAGCAAGATCAATTTGATATGCAAGCCTCACGAGATTCCATTTATGTGCCGACGTTTCTGTTTGCAATGCTCCTCGTTGCCTGTTAACATGCATTCTCTCACCTCCTTGAACACCGCATCCTTCCCGGGTCGAGGTTTGGTCAAAAAATAATGTAAGATTAGCGGTGATTAGCGGTGAAAAAAAAGTTTTTTCACCGCAAAGCGCCCGCATCTTTTAGCGTTCAATGCGTTCATAGCGGTGAATTTTTGTAAGATTAGCGATTAATTTAGCGGTGAATTTTTGTAAGATTAGCGATTTTAGCGGTGAAAACTTTTTTTTCACCGCTTCGTGGTAGCGCTGAAAAATTTTTTTTCACCGCTTTCTGCTCGTAGCGCTGAAAACTTTTTTTTCACCGCTTAAGCGGTGAAAAAAAAGTTTTCAGCGCTACGAGCAGAAAGCGGTGAAAAAAATTTTTCAGCGCTACCGTTAGAATGCGGTGAAAAAAAATTTTTAAGCGCTACCACGACTCGGGGTTTTCAAAGCAACATCATTTTTTTTTACATTACCTGAACCAGCACCCCAGCTGGTTTTTTGACAATGACAATCCAGACAGCTGCAGACATGTCCATAATACGCCATTTACGTCCCCACCATGAGGTGCACAAAATCCCAGCGGGGGGGAAACCGACTAACCGGCGTCTCAACGGGGCAGGGGGGGGGTGCACCTCTTCATTAAATAAATTTTACATTTCCTAGGCAAGCTATAGCAAAAATTCTTTTTGTTTTAGGCTCTAAATACAATGGGGATACTCCATACCGAGTTTGGTTTGATTTGGACAACTCCTTGATCCGATGAAAAACACCTATTTTTAAAATTCGTTATTTGCGAAATTCGCAAATTTCCGATTAAAATATTAACTTTTTTTAAGAACCAATTGGTTTTGAGGCTAGCCAGCAGTCTGTTAGTGATAAGATCTTCGACAAAGTGAAGTTAAATGTCTCTGCATTCAAGTCCGTAGATGAACTGGGTGAACAGTTGGTTGTGTCATGACATTTCATTATTTGAGGTTTTATGTGACCGGTCCACCGTGTCGCTGAACCTAACATGAGCATGTGTCCATTGCTTGGCGGCCTTGGGCATCTCTTCATTTCTGATGGACCGCTCTGCAATTTTTCCCACATTGTTTGATCGATTAGTCAACTGATTTGAATTCAGAAAATTAGTACAATTAATTTGCTTACTCTTTTGGGGTAGATTTTTTAAGCCCTCTACGGAACTCAAGTTATTCATCTTGCCGCCAAAATCTGTTTGAGCGTGAACTATTGGAATTGCGTCTTTTTGCGGGAAAAATCTAGTTTTAGGTATAGCATTTGAGTTATTCTCAAAATTCTCCAGTACATCTTTTTTGTTTCGTTGCGCGAAGTCATGATAAAAATTTGTCTATTGTAGAAAGATTTTCAGGTTGAAATAGGTTAAATCGAGTTCACCTCCTACGATATGCACGTCGCAGTTGGTAGTTTGACGGATAGTTGGTTCAGTTTGCTTATATAAAGATTATTTGATAAATTCAACTGCTAATACCACACCGAAAAACTCATAATCAAAAACACTCTATCCAATGTCAACAGAGTTTATGAAATGCGGCAAGAAAGCGATAATTTTCCAAACTTTAAAGTTTTGAGCTCTTTTCCCAGCCCTTGATGCGAGGCATCATATTTTATACGGAAGTAGTATACTAAAATGCACGTATTGTCACGGGGGGGGGGGGGGGACGTCCCCCCGTGACAAATCGTGCATAACGTTTTGTCACGGGTGGGGACGTCCCCACCCGTGACAAATCGTGCGGTACATTTTTGAGGTCGAAAAATTTTGTCTCTCAATTTTGCCGGGGGACAAATACTTGTAAAAATTTTCTCGATTAGTGCCGGGGACAAAAACTTGTAAAATTTTCTCAAATTTGTGGGGGACAAAAACTTGTAAAATTTTTGTCAATTTTGTGCGGTGAGAAAAACTTGTGAAACTTTTGCCAAATTTGTTCGGTGGGCAAAAACTTACGATATTTCCAACTTTTTCGTGCGGGGAATAAAAACTTGTTAAAATTTCACAGTTTTCTGGAATTATTGAAAAACTTGTGAAAATTTTGCAATTTTTTGGGGTCCCTTAAGTTGGTTTTAAAATTTAAAAATTCTTAAACCCTTTTTTAGTCCAAAAGACTATTCATGGGTTTTCAAAATAGAGTAAATTTACTAACCTTTGCTTTATTTCAGTCTCTTGATAAGTTTTATGTAATATAACTACATTTAAACCAAAATGGAGTCAAATTTTGGTGGTTTTGATCCAACATCTGGTTTTAATTTGATAGTTTTATTGCCCATATGTGATCCCAGATTAGGGAGTGTGGGGAGATTAGAAAACCAATAAAATTTAAGTGCCAGGGCTCCAAATTGAGAATTATTTTGTCTGATAAGAAATTTGAAGAGTTCAAGGTAAAAAGAATGCAACTTTGCAGAAAATAAGAAGAAATATACGTATGAAATGGACAAAATAAATGCTCGAAACTATATGAAATGTTCCAAAAAAGTACTGAAAAAGTGTTTGAAAGTGTGCGGTAAAGTAATTCATATACCACAATTGTATGACGGGAGAGTTGAAAATCGAGAAAAAATAGTGTATTTTTAGAGTAAAAATTGTTGTTTTTGAACAATTTTATGCAAAATACTTCCTCAAAAAGCAATTCCATTATTCACAAATTGTTTTGCATTGTAAATGACAACAAGTGCAGACCCGTAAATTGTGTAAAACACGGTGTTTGAGGGACAATGCAAATGTGATCGCGTAAAATAGTGTAAAACTTGGGGAAAACTATAAAAATAACAAAATTTTAACGGGAAAAATTGATGTCCGACTGAACCTTACTGCGTAACTTAGGCAAAATGATAGAATGATCAGTGTAATTCCCTTAAATACTTAAGAAAACTAACTTCTATTTTTGTGTGAAAGAAATTCTAATTTTTTCTTTACATTAAAAAACAGTTTTCCTGTTCTGTTTTTGTTCTCCAAAAATCTTCATAGCACTAACAATAACTTAACTAAAGCTGTATGTCTACAGTGTTTATCGATTTTTATCTAATCTGCACTTGTTTTTTTCCGACCTTTGATTGGTTGAAAGCTGACTGAAGATAAATTTTAGACTGGTGCATGTGACAAAATATGTTTTAAATTTTTGTTTGTTTTGCAAGTTTTGGTCTAGGCTTTTGTGATTGTTTGGCCGAGTTTTAGGAATTATTATGTCTACTACATGTGCCAACATATTTCTTTCATTTCCATAAGCAATTCAGTGTGGTCGTCTCCGCTTCTCTGATTGGTCAGTCGAGTTTAAGTTTTATCAGCGCCTTGCACGTGTTTGAACACGTGTTGTTTTATTTTTAAAGACAAGGTGTGGTCTCTTTTTATTACCATAAGCAATTCAGTGTGGTCGTCTTCGCTTCTCTGATTGGTCAGCCAAGTTTAGCCTTTATTACTGTCTTGCACATGTTTGAACATGTGTTGTTTTTTTTTATCAAAGACACGGTGTGGTCACAAGTTTGAGTTTGTATTCAAAAAGAAAGTAGTATGTCGTCGTCTCAAGATTACTTTGATTTTTATCACGATATCGCATGTTCAATAGAATGTGTATACTGTTTACTGTGTATAATATAAAAGCGCAGTGGAAGCAAAAATTCAATTTCAAGTGGAACAATGTGCGTTGAGACAAATAATAGAGAAAGAAATGTTAAGCTATATAACACGGAACAAACAAAATTAACAAAATAATTTTCACACTAGGAGATCTGAGAAACAGAAGAAACAATGTCTCTAAATGAGTATTAGAAGTTGATATCAAGCTTCCGTTTCTTTGGAGCAAAGCAGAGGCTCACTGGTGGCGTCTCAAGACTGCTACTGGAAATTATGGAAACTTCCGCTACCTTGGGAGTTGAGGGAGCTGGCGTTGAGTCTGGTAGAGGAGAATTTGACCGAGTTGTAATGTCTGGACTTTCGGGGCTTTTTGGAATCCGCCAGAAACTATCGATAATTTCCAGGTCCCTCCAATAGCCATCCTGATTTTCGTATAGAGGAATCTCTTTGATATCATAGTCGGAAAGAATTTTCCTAACTTTTTCATCTATCGTCTCTGGATTGAAAACAAATTCTCCTTTGTACCCGGTAACATGTTTGATCGTGTACTGTGCTCCTTTCATCAGCGCCTTTTCAAGTCTGAATGATTTGATGTAGTCAAAAATTACAATTAGTAGCGCCATGTGGTTTATTGTAATCCAATCGTTCTCCCGCAACTCTTGTTTAACAATAACAAATTTCTCTTTTTTGTAAGTTTCGTATGCTATTGTTCTCAAATTGGGATTTGCCACTTCTTTCAGAATAATTGCCACCGGAGACATCTTCAAACTTTGAAGACAATGTTGCAATAATGATTTGTTGTGGTAATTTGCCAGGTCGTGAAAACTTTTGGTCAGCTTTTCTATATAATCAAAAGATAAAACAATTTGTTCTAGAATTTGTATCAATCCTGTTTCGAGAATAGTTAGATTGTTATCAAAAGTGGAGAAAGACAAAAAAGAAATAAGGAAAGACTGTGAAAACCGTTTGCAACAATTTTCAGTTTGTTGTAGAGCAAAGATTTGGATTTTGTGAGCAACCAAACAGTATGCAAGAATTGAAAGGAAATGATTATTTGTGTTCAATTGTTTTTGCTATATGTTTAGGCGTGTTTTTTCTAAGAATAGCTCAAAAACATACTTGTCACGTAGAGCATAATAGTTGGATTTTTTTTGTTTTATCTTAGCCAATCAGAAAACAGCAATAACTATACTTGTCACGTATAGCATAATAGTTTTATATATTTGGTTTTTATCTTAGCCAATCAGAAAACAGCAATAACTATACTTGTCACGTAGAGCATAATAGTTGGACATATTCGGTTTTTTATCTTAGCCAATCAAAATGCAGCAAATTTTGAAATTTAACCTTAGTTCTAGTAAGGCGAAAGGGGAGCGACTACACAGTATACGAATGCGTTGTTCTATGTCTTATCATAACCAATTGGAGAATTCATGGACGAACAAAAACAACATGCAGTTAGAATTGCGGTTATTGGTTCTTAGTGTTTAAAACTATAAAATTCAAAACCCGATAAGTTAGTCTGTCGCTATTATTAGAATGACAAAATCTTATTCACTCTTTGTTTAGAGATTGTTAATAAAAATGATTTAGACTCTTCAGCAAAAAGCATTAAAAACTTTGTTGAGTTGCAGTTTGGTAAGTGAAAAAAAAACTTGGCATGCGTTTTGATCAACCAGTTCTTTGTAGAAACTGTTTGGAAAACATTCACGACAAATACTTATCCATTTCTACATCTTATCCTGAAAAATCAGTAAGATTAAACTACTTCCTGGCAGCAAGTGAATATTTTAGTGAGTTGGACTGCTTTGATCAAGATATTGCTCTAAAGTTGCGTCCATATGGAGGTCTAATTGGCATCGACAATTCATCTCTCGACAAGTATCTAAAAGTATCAAAAATTTTACGTTTGCACGCTATTTTACACGACGCAGGAGGTTTCATATACGAAATATATAACCAAGGACCTGGTTGTTCTTATATGCTTCCGTGGAAAAGCAGCAACTGTTTTAGCGGTCATTTGTCGGGAATATTATTTTGCTTATATATAAAGATTTTTCATCCGTCAATTTTTCACCTATTGGAATGCTGAGCAGCAAAACCGTTGTGTTAGACGTTGAAGGATTTCGTCACAGAAAAGAAAAATTTATTGTTGAGGAGTTTGGAATTTGCACTGGAGACTACCTTGACTGCGTTTCATTTTTACCACCAACAAGTTATAGTGAGTTAACAACTCATCAAAAGTAATCTTTCAGTTGGTTGAGTAGAAATTTGCACGGTATTGATTGGGACATAGGAAATTATCCCTATATTTATCAAACACAAATAATTCAAAGCGTTCGCTTGCGGAATCCTGGTTCAATATTCTACGCTAAAGGAGCGGAAAAAGTTAAGTTTTTGTCAGAATTGCTTGAATGTCATGTTATTGATCTGAATTCACTTGAGTGTCCTTCGATATCTGTGAACTATTTTACACAAAATTGTCAGAATCATTCAAATTGCAAAAACAATATCAACAAACATTGTGCAAAAGAAAAAGCCAATTTCTATTTCAACTGGTTAACCAATGAGAGAGGAATTGACGAAAGTGGAGGCACCGTTGTCACCGAGTTCAACAATTTGTGCCTTGATTACAGGGGACGGGAATCTGAGTCTTTCAATTTCCAAAGACGAAACCATAAAAACCGGAAATCAGTTTTTTCAGAGAAAAGTTAAATTGTTGCTGACTGAGGACGAAATTTGCTCATTCACTCATTTAGTTTATTATATTGAACCTTTTCGTCAGTGGAGAAAGCAGAATGTCAAAAAATCAACCCACAGTCCGTCCTCCGAAACTTTTACTGATGTCAAAGCACTCGCTTGGTGAGGAAATTGACAAAAACGATCCTTCACTGCCAAAAGAGATTCAACTCTTGGTGAAGGAAGAAAGAGTGCACAAAATTGTTCATTACAACAAAACTGAGAGACTCTCTGAGTGCTTCATGGTTCATATGAAAGACTTTCTAGCTGAGTTTAATTGCTATGAGATGTTTTATGTAATTTGATATCCAATTGATACTTTTTTAACAAGTTTTTATTTTTTGTTGAGATGGAGGGAGTAACAGTCGATCAAGTTGACGCTGTTGTAGAGGAAAATTATTTTGAAAAAGAGAGTAGCAGCAAATCGTCTTGGAAATTTTGTAACCAAACAACTTTACCACGCTCGGAAGTTGTATTTTTTGTGCAAATGTTTGTTATTTTACTACTAATATCACTTTGTATTGTGAAGTTAACCGTGTTAAAACCAAATTGTGAAGAAACCTCAGTTTTGATATCCATATTGTCAAGTTTAGTTGGATAAATTTTACCAAATCCGAGACTATGAATAAAATTATATCTACGCAAGATAGAGTCTTCATGGCTGTTGTAGAGCCCTCAGGTTGTGGCAAAACAGAGTTAATTTTCAAAATGTTGAGTGGAAACACATTTTACTCAAAATTTAACCACATTATATTTTTATACCGAGAAATGCAACATATATACATCAAAATGGAGCAGAAACTTGGAATGATTTTCAAAAAGTATGCCAATTTAGTATTTTTGAATAACCTTGAAAACTATCTTTTGATAATCGACGACTCGTGCGAAGAAATTTATAACGACAAAGAATTTGTTAAGCTGGCCACTGCAGGGCGTCACAAAAAGATTAATGTTATTTACATTAAGCACAATCTTTATCAGCAGAGCAAGTGGTCTCGTACAATAGACTTGAACACATCACACATCATTCTGTTCAAATCAGCCCGCAATATTCAACAAGTCGAATTTTTAGGCAAGCAATTAAATCTTGATAAATTTTTAAAACATTACTATCAATTCGCAACGAAAGAACCATTTGGGCATTTGCTTATTGATCTTGATCCAAAAACTTCTGATTGTTTACGATACTGTTCAAATATTACTGAGCCAGGTCCTACAGTGTTCTACCTTCCATCTGATAAAGCAGAAACCACCCCCATTTAAACAATGAAAGAGACAAAATAATCTATACTGAAGCAAATGGTGCATTTGCAACCAAAACAGTTAAGGAAATACCTGCGCAATTGTGATAGTGATGTAATACTGGTTCTATGTGAATGTCTTCACAATGTCTTGCTGGGTCATGTTAGAGTGCAGGTAAGAGACTTAGAAAAATACAGACACATATTTGAAAGTGTTCTCAAGAAAAAGTCGTCAATGGATAAACGACGAGCGCTTTTTCTATCAAAAACCGGATTCGAATTGTCTCAACTCATTATAAATTTTTGTTTCATCTACTTGAGTTAAACAATGTCAACTGCTGAAGAATTTATTTTGATTCCCAAAAATCAGTTTATGAAAGAGCAACTGTATAGCTCACAAATTCTAAATGTTCCCAGTGTTCAGCATACCGGTGCTCAATTTTCCTTTTTAAACCGTATTCGACCAAATGAAAACACTAATAAAGAGTACCAGGAAATTTTAGATACAAAGGAAACAATTGATCCCACTGAGTTGTCAAAAAAAACTGCGAACAAAATTCTTCAAAATATTAACGTTTTAGCGCCAGCGAAATTCACCAGGACGGAGAAAATAGTTAGCCTCAATAAAGAGTAAAAAAAAGAAGTTATAGAAAATGAAAATTTCATTGTTGACGGAACAGCAACAGGATTAAATGTCCCTATTTTTCTCTATGATTTGCAACAACCAACTAAAAAACTAAGTAATCCAGATTATTTTAAGATTTTTGAGGTTTTAAACATAAAAGAAGACTTGGTGATCAACAGAAATGCTAAAATTGCGATCCGGAAAAGAACTCAAAGAACTGCCAAACAAAAAAAGAAAAGGAAAACTATTTCGCCAAAAGGAATCAAGCACAAAAAAACCAGTCAATTACTTACAGAAGAATCCTCAGACGCCGGAAGTGGTTTCGAAACTTCGAAGGAAGACAGAACTCAGCAAGAGGAGAAGGACTGGGAGTCTTTCGACGAATGAGAAAAAATTGCTTGAATTGAAATATACGAAAGGTCCCGCAGCATGCGGAAGCGTAAAAAATCTACAAAGATCACAAACTTGAAACCAAGTAAAATGAAATTGTTCCTGGAGGGCAAAAATGCCCACACAAAGCATAAAAAATATAGAAAAAAAATTTCAAACACTGAAAGTTATTGCTTATGATATAAACGAGATTTGGTCGCTAGACTTGGCTTATGTGGATAAATTAGCCAAAGAGAACAAAGATTTAAAATATTTGTTGGTTGCGGTGGACTGTCTCTCACGTTATCTACGAGTCGAACCCTTAAAATCAAAGTACGCCACAACCACAGCAGAAGCGTTTAAGAAAATGATAAAGAACAAGCTACCTAAAAAAGTGTGGGTAGATGCTGGAAGAGAATTTAAGGGCTCATTCAACACTCTTTGTCAGAAAAATGATATTGAAGTTTATAAAACTTTCAGCGAGAAAAAATCAGCATTTGCGGAAAGAAATATACGATCGCTCAAGAATTTGATATACAAGTATTTAGAAGACAAATGGACATACTCGTATTTTAGTCAATTGCAGAGCTTTGTACAAACCATTAACTCTAGAGTCAACAGAGTAACGAAATTGGCGCCCAATAAAGTGACAAAAAAAGACGTTACTTACTTGATATCATTAATTTTCAATGATTCAGCAAAACTATTTCGCCGACCAAAGTTTTACGTTGGGGACTTTGTTCGAATATCAAACGCGGATCTTCCTTTTAGAAAAGGATACAAGCAAACATTTACCAACGAAGTTTTTGAGATTTACGATATACCTACAACAAATCCCCCTACTTATAGTCTCATTGACGCATCCCAAGTACCAGTCAAAGGAAAATTTTTATGAATTAGAGTTGGTCAAAGTTAGAGACAACAGTAGTGAAATAACAAAACATGAATGAATTCACAGTTCATTTAGTTTCGTCAGCCTCTATGAATATTTTTCCTCAGAATACCTTGTCCTCATTCAAAAATTTTTTCAATGATGAAAATAATTTGGAGGGGGATTGGCGAGTTGCACTAAGTGAATTTATCTTCCCGGCAAAAATTAATCAAGTGAACAAAAGTGATCTGAAGATATTTTCTTCTGAAGGCCTTAAATTTTATGAGAAAAGTATTCCATTTGATGCTGTCTCCAGACCATACGGAGGAGAACGAGCTATTATTGGAACTGGTTCCTATGAAAACCGTGACCATCTTTTGAGATCCTTAAAAACAGCTACTGGATTGCCTCATTTTGACTTTCAATTTAACAAAATCAACGGAGTTTTATTCCTCTTTTTTGGTAAAAATGAAGGAATTATTTTTCCGGATAACGAAATTCCAAGCAAACTAGGTTTCAACAGTATTCATGATGGGTCTGGTTATCATATTGGGTACAAGATGTTGGACACTTTTGAAAATCTGACCATGGCTGATGACGAAGAAAAAACTTTTGTTGGCGATTATCCTTTCAATTTGTCTGCAGGGAAACAACTGATTTTTATTTACGTTAACATAATTGAGTACCAATACGTAGGTGATACTAAAACTCCTCTTATTCGAGTCATTGATTCAAAACAACGCCTGAAAAACGGTAGCCCCTGCGAAAAAGAGCCAACGCACAGAATTGTCTTCAGCAACTTGGAATACAAAAAGTTACTATCAAAAAATTTTCAGTCCATTGAAATTCAATTGCGGACGGAAACCGGACAATTAGTTCCATTCGCTGGAACAGGAAAAGTTATTTTGACTTTAAATTTTGAAAAATTCGACTAAATGGAAGCCTACTATCAACAGCAATCGATATCACCATATTTTTCAGGACACTATCGCCAACGAGGAAGTGGTTTTGGGGCTTTAGCAGCAGGTATTGGCAGAGCTGCATTACCGATTGCAAGAAAGTTTCTTTGGCCTGTAGCCAAAAGGATTGGACGTGAATTAATTGTTCAAGCAGCTCATGAGCTGGTAGAGGTTGTTACAAAGAAAAAGTCTCCAAAACAAGCAATAAAATCGACTGTGCAAAAAACTGTTAGAAAACAAATGGGCGGATCAAAAACAGGAAGAATGCGTACATTAAATACCAACCGTGAAAAACCAAAACAAGGCATTCGTAAGAAGAAGCCTTTGACGAGAAGTCGGTCAAATTTCTTTTCTAAAGTTCAAAATGGTTACTAATTTACTGACCGGAGAGGCAACACACACCGCACTTGATTTGTTTGAAAAACGGCCTCTGCTTATTACTATTGACAATGCTTTTACTCAAAAAGTCGGACCATCATATTCCCCGGACGGTCCAATGCTTGAGTTTGAAGTTTTGGGCGATAGGAACAATTTCTTAGATTTACAAAATTTTCTCCTTGAAATTAAATGCAAAATCTCCCGAAACAATGACGGCGATTTAAGGACAGAAAATGATGCTACAAATACAGACGCGCCATACTTTAGCAATAACGCATTACATTCTTTATTTTCAGAATGCACTGTATCTGCTAACGATGTTACAATTTCCAACACAAACGGAAATTATGCGCACAAAGCATTCATTGAAACGGAATTTTCTTCGGGAACAACTGCAAAAAAAACATTGCTAGCTTGTCAGGGATATTATTACGAGGATGAGCCAGCTAAAATTGATGCACCGAAGGTCGCGCGGAGGACGTAGCGGTCAGAAAAGCTCTTGTTGCTAATTCCCAGGAAAACTATTTTATTGGAAAGCCGGCGAGTAATATTTTAACTTATGATAAACGCCTACTTAGTGGTGTTACTCTGCGAATTTTATTTAGAAGGTCTACAAATGATTTTGCTGTAATTTCAGAGTCAAACAAACATTACAAAGTTAAAATAATTGAAGCTCATCTCTACGTTAGAAAAATGACAATAGCGGATCATGTTTTGACGGCAATTGAAAAAACTCTATTAAAAACACCTGCCGTGTATCGCTATACAGAAGTATTGCCACGAACTTTTTTAGCTACAACTGGAATAAGAAGTTGGAGCCATGAGGATATTTTCTCGAAAGAACCTGTACGACGTATGATCATTGCAATGGCAACAAATCAAGCATACCTCGGAACGAATCGCACTAATCCTTTTCACTAACAGAAATTCAATTTGAGCCAAATTGTTGTTTATCGAAATGGTCAAACTATTGTTGGAACTCCGGTCTCAACAACTTTTAACCACCGCATTTACTTCAATACTCTGGAAGCTCTGGATTTTCTTGAAAAAGGTGGGCATGGCATAACTCTAGACAATTATCCCAATCATTTTATTCTAGCTTTTGATTTAACTTCAACGCAAGAGGCGTCTCATGATTTCATTCATCCAGAACTTACAAATTGCTCAATTTCGGTTCAACTTACATTTGACGGAGCATTGGCAGCCAACGTAGAAATTTTATTTCTGGGTGAAAGAAGCTCAACATTCTATGTTAATTCAGAACGAAAGGTGACAAAAAACTCGATTATCACCTACCCCACAGATGGATAGTGATGAAATACGCTATTTGTTGGCAAATGTATTCATTTGAAGTATTATTTTTATGGAGTTTTTGCAGCGGACGATTTCCCAAAGTTTACAAGAGAAGGTTTTATCATAGTCAATGCTTCACCGTCGCAACATGCAGGAAGTCATTGGATGGTTATTTTGTTTCACGAAAACAAAGTTTATTTGGCGGATCCGCTTGGAATCCCGATACAAAACTACCAATTATTGTATTGCCGACTGTTAAAATTTTACAATGAAGTAACTCAAATACTCAAACTTAAGCCAATTCAAAATCAAAACTCAAAACTCTGTGGACTTTTTTTGCATTTATATGACACATGTGATGTTTGGTTATGAATATCCTTTGATGTTGAATATGAGCGATAATGATTTGTTACGCTTTGCTAACCATATGCTCTAACATTTCTTAATTATTTTTTTTTGCTCAACTCCTTCTTCAAAGACAAGAGAACAAGACAATTGTTAATTAAACGATTTCGATTCCATATTAAAATTTATCAAAATCAAACTATTATCAACATGCAAACAACCATAGCCACTATTTAATATATCAAGTATTTTCGAAAGCTCACCGTACAAACCACCATTATAAATACTATAAAATCTATCAATCGTGCAAGTAGGTAAAAAGTCAGTTTGCGTTAGAACATCCTGTGTTATTATCATGTTTACATTTGGTATCTTTTTCTTAGAATTTGAAACAGCTAGATTGTGCTGGTCGTTGTAACTGGCTGCCTCTTGAAGTTTTTCCATCACTTCGCCACAATGCACTATGTGAGAAGACCCCCGAATGAGCAGTTGAAAACAAGTGAGGAGACATGGTATTGTATATGGTTTAGAAGAAGTATCCTTGAAGGACTGCGGTAATTGATCAACAGCAGCAATGACATGGTAATGAAATTGTTGTATTTTGCAATGATCTTCGTTTTTGTGCTGGCTGTATGCAAAATTTTTGGTAAGATTAGAATCAAATTGAGGCTCACTATTGCAAATAAAATATCGAAAAAGTTTTTGGAATTGTCCAAAATATTCAGGTGTACGCTCAAACATTGCTTCAACCATTTTCATTTGCTATTTAATTCTCTTTATCACTCTCTGAGGCTTTTTTTGATTTTTTGAATCTGCAGCTATGATTTTGACCATTCGTTTCTAAAATGGAACCAGGCTGTAACTTCCTTTTGCCAGAGCTGCTCTGCCCGTTCGCAATTTTGAGAGAGTTATTCTTCTAATAGCATCAATGTTTTCTCCCACTTGCTCCAATTCCTGCATAGAGAGTGAGTTTTTGGTTGAAACGAAATTCGTTGTCTGCGTTTTCTTTCTTGAAAAGTTTCAGCGATATATAAGTCCCAGTATTATCATATGTTTTCACACAGGCAACTACATATCGTTTTTCAGAACGCGCTATATCGTGATAAAAATCAAAGTAATCTTGAGACGACGACATACTACTTTCTTTTTAAATACAAACTCAAACTTGTGACCACACCGTGTCTTTGATAATAAAACAACAAATATTCAAACATGTGCAAGACAGTAATAAAATGTAAACTCGGCTGACCAATCAGAGAAGTGGAGACGACCACACTGAATTGCTTATGGTAATAAAAAGAG
Organism: Convolutriloba macropyga; assembly: GCF_964194025.1. Classification (NCBI taxonomy): domain Eukaryota; kingdom Metazoa; phylum Xenacoelomorpha; order Acoela; family Convolutidae; genus Convolutriloba; species Convolutriloba macropyga. The sequence continues at coordinate 802,684 of NC_134482.1, read as the reverse complement.
ACCACACCTTGTCTTTGATAATAAAACAACACGTGTTCAAACACGTGCAAGGCGCTGATAAAACTTAAACTCCACTGACCAATCAGAGAAGCGGAGACGACCACACTGAATTGCTTATGGTAATAAAAGGGACCACACCTTGTCTTTGATAATAAAACAATACGTGTTAAAACATGTGCAAGACAGTAATAAAGCCTAAACCCGACTGACCAATCGGATAAGCTGAGACGACCACACTGAATTGCTTATGGAAATGAAACACATATGTTGGCACATGTAGTAGACATAATAATTCCTAAAACTCGGCCAACCAATCACAAAAGCCTAGACCAAAACTTGCAAAAAAAACAAAAATTTAAAACATAATTTGTCACATGCACCAGTCTAAAATTTATCTTCAGTCAGCTTTCAACCAATCAAAGGTCGGAAAAAAAAACAAGTGCAGATTAGTTAAAAATCGATAAACACTGTAGACATACAGCTTTAGTTAAGTTATCGTTAGTGCTATGAAGATTTTTGGAGAACAAAAACAGAACAGGAAAACTGTTTATTAATGTAAAGAAAAAATTAGATTTTAAGAATTTCTTTCACACAAAAATAGAAGTTAGTTTTCTTAAGTATTTAAGGGAATTACACTGCGCATTCTATCATTTTGCCTAAGCTACGCAGTAAGGTTCAGTCGGACATCAGTTTTTCCCGTTAAAAATTTGTCATTTTTATAGTTTTCCCCAAGTTGTACACTATATTACGTGATCACATTTGCATTGTCCCTCAAACACCGTGCTTTACACAATTTACGGGTCTGCACTTGTTGTCATTTACAATGCAAAACAATTTGTGCATAATGGAAATTGCTTTTTGAGGAAGTATTTTGCATAAAATTGTTCAAAAACAACAATTTTTACTCTAAAAATACACTATTTTTTCTCGATTTTTATCTCTCCCGTCATACAATTGTGGTATATGAATTACTTTACCGCACACTTTCACACACTTTTTCAGTACTTTTTTTGAACATTTCTTAAAGTTTCGAGCATTTATTTTGTCCATTTCATACGTATATTTCTTCTTATTTTCTGCAAAGTTGCATTCTTTTTACCTTGAACTCTTCAAATTTCTTATCAGACAAAATAATTCTCAATTTGGAGCCCTGGCACTTAAATTTTATTGGTTTTCTAATCTCCCCACACTCCCTAATCTGGGATCACATATGGGCAATAAAACTATCAAATTAAAACCAGATGTTGGATCAAAACCACCAAAATTTGACTCCATTTTGGTTTAAATGTAGTTATATTACATAAAACTTATCAAGAGACTGAAATAAAGCAAAGGTTAGTAAATTTACTCTATTTTGAAAACCCATGAATAGTCTTTTTGACTAAAAAAGGGTTTAAGAATTTTTAAATTTTAAAACCAACTTAAGGGACCCCAAAAAATTGCAAAATTTTCACAAGTTTTTCAATAATTCCAGAAAACTGTGAAATTTTAACAAGTTTTTATTCCCCGCACAAAAAAGCTGGAAATATCGTAAGTTTTTGCCATATGTTTTCACACAGTCAACTACATATCGTTTTTCAGAACGCGCTATATCGTGATAAAAATCAAAGTAATCTTGAGACGACGACATACTACTTTCTTTTTAAATACAAACTCAAACTCGTGACCACACCGTGTCTTTGATAATAAAACAACACATGTTCAAACATGTGCAAGACAGTAATAAAAGCTAAACTCGGCTGACCAATCAGAGAAGCGGTGACGACCACACTGAATTGCTTATGGTAATAAAAAGAGACCACACCTTTTCTTTGATAATAAAACAACACGTGTTCAAACACGTGCAAGCCGCTGATAAAATTTAAACTCCACTGACCAATCAGAGAAGCGGAGACGACCACACTGAATTGCTTATGGTAATAAAAGGGACCACACCTTGTCTTTGATAATAAAACAATACGTGTTAAAACATGTGCAAGACAGTAATAAAGCCTAAACCCGACTGACCAATCGGATAAGCTTAGACGACCACACTGAATTGCTTATGGAAATGAAAGACATATGTTGGCATATGTAGTAGACATAATAATTCCTAAAACTCGGCCAACCAATCACAAAAGCTTAGACCAGAACTTGCAAAAAAACAAAAATTTAAAACATAATTTCTTACATGCACCAGTCTAAAATTTATCTTCAGTCAGCTTTCAAGCAATCAAAGGTCGGAAAAAAACAAGTGCAGATTAGATAAAAATCGATAAACACTGTAGACATACAGCTTTAATTAAGTTATTGTTAGTGCTATGAAGATTTTTGGAGAACAAAATCAGAACAGGAAAACTGTTTAAAAATGTAAAGAAAAAATTAGATTTTAAGAATTTCTTTCACACAAAAATAGAAGTTAGTTTTCTTAAGTATTCAGGGAATTACACTGATCATTCTATCATTTTGCCTAAGTTACGCAGTATGGTTCAGTCGGACATCAGTTTTTCCCGTTAAAATTTTGTTATTTTTATAGTTTTCCCCAAGTTTTACACTATATTACGCGATCACATTTGCATTGTCCCCCAAACACCGTGCTTTACACAATTTACGGGTCTGCACTCGTTGTCATTTACAATGCAAAACAATTTTTGAATAATGGAATTGCTTTTTGAGGAAGTATTTTGCATAAAATTGTTCAAAAACAACAACTTTTACTCTAAAAATACACTATTTTTTCTCGATTTTTATCTCTCCCGTCATAAAATTGGGGTATATGAAATACTTTACCGCACACTTTCAAACACTTTTTCAGTACTTTTTTTGAACATTTCATTAGTTTCGAGGATTTATTTTGTCCATTTCATACGTATATTTCTTCTTATTTTCTGCAAAGTTGCATTCTTTTCACCTTGAACTCTTCAAATTTCTTATCAGACACAATAATTCTCAATTTGGAGCCCTGGCACTTAAATTTTATTGGTTTTCTAATCTGCCCACACTCCCTAATCTGGGATCACATATGGGCAATAAAACTATCAAATTAAAACCAGATGTTGGATCAAAACCACCAAAATTTGACTCCATTTTGGTTTAAATGTAGTTATATTACATAAAACTTATCAAGAGACTGAAATAAAGCAAAGGTTAGTAAATTTACTCTATTTTGAAAACCCATGAATAGTCTTTTTGACTAAAAAAAGGGTTTAAGAATTTTTAAATTTTAAAACCAACTTAAGGGACCCCCAAAAATTGCAAAATTTTCACAAGTTTTTCAATAATTCCAGAAAACTGTGAAATTTTAAGAAGTTTTTATTCCCCGCACAAAAAAGCTGGAAATATCGTAAGTTTTTGCCCACCGAACAAATTTGGCGAAAATTTCACAAGTTTTTCTCACCGCACAAAATTGACAAGTTTTTGTCCCCCACAAATTTGAGAAAATTTCACAAGTTTTTTTCCCGGAACAAATCGAGAAATTTTTGTTCCCCGGCAAAATTGAGAGACAAAATTTTCCGACCTCAAAAATGTACCGCACGATTTGTCACGGGTGGGGACGTCCCCACCCGTGACAAAAGGTTATGCACGATTTGTCACGGGGGGACGCCCCCCCCCGTGACAATACGTGCATTTTAGTATACTACTTACGGATTTCCAGACGTGAATTGAACAACTTATTGTCATTTGTATCGGCAATAATAGATTTTAATTCAATGAATTGCATTTCGTGCTCTTCAGTCGAAAAAAAATTAAAACTTCTTCACTATTGGGCGTAGAGGGTGTGACAATGGGATTTAACTGCGCATGAATTTGCTAAGAAGATCAACTGATCCACGAAAAAATTCCATTGTTTTTTTTCAACATTTCAACATTTGTGGCTTCTAGGATAGGCGTATGGAATGCTTTCGGCGGCGTTTATTTCTTTTTCCTAATAGATGTATCCCTTTCAACCCTGTTAATTTCCTTTTTTCAATTTTTCAATAACCGCTGCCCTTCAATTTCTTTTTTATACTTGCCGCTTGCTTCTCATTTCAAAACAGTCAAACTATAAAATTGTAATCAAATTTCACACTGATTGCAAAGTCAAAACTGGTTCAGTTTTGCGTGTGTTTCTCCAGGGAATTAAATTTCATTTTCATTATATGGTTGCCTTGCTCTTCACATTTCATACACATCACTTTTCCTGATAAAAATACTTTTTCCTCAAAAAAAGTTGATATCACTCGTCAAAGTTCAATTGTACATCATATATTTGCTCTCAAAATACACGCCCCAGAGAAATGTTGCTTTTGTAAAAATTGTTTTACTTGTGAAAGCTATCACAAAAATACATAAAAAGATGAGACATGTACAATTGACGTTTGATGAGTCATATAAATTGCATGATCAAAATTGAAAAAATTTAAAATAAATTTTGTTAGTTTAAAATTCGTAGACATTTTTTCATTGAGAATTTTTTCTTTTGGACTTGAACAATAAGAGAGTAAGAGGGAGAAAACGAGGAACAGTTGTCCTTTGATGACTCATGTATATTCTAAGTGTGATGCAATCATTACAAACGTTAAAATTGCTCTTAATTGCTTTGTATGAGCAAAATTGATTCATTTTAATATATATGTCAGTTTTATCTTATTGAAAAATGTTTCCCTATGAAAATTTTGTCTGGTACTTGTACAATAAGAGGAAAAGTTGAAGTACAATTGAAGTTTGATGAGTCACAAGCTCTTTGTTTGTGCAAAATGGACACACTTTTGAAAGTTTTTGTGTTTATTTAATTTATGGAGCAATTTTTACCAAGCAACTTTTTGGTGTCTCATAAATACTTTTTCTGACCAAATTTGATAAAATTTTAACTATTTCAGTGTTTGTTTTCACTAGTTCAGCAAGTTTTCTATTTAACTTGTACATTACGAGGGAAAAAAAAGATGCCCACTTGACTTCTGATGACTCAAGAAAACCTTGTATGAGCCAAGGTGACACTTTTTTAGTGTTTTGGAGTTTTAACTAATGAAACATATTTTAATTAAGAAATTTTTCTGTGGGACTTTTACATTACGAGGAAAAGTATGATGTACATTTGACCTTCAATTAATGAATTATACTGTTTATGATAAAAAACGATACTTTTTTATACCCTATAATTTAAACTTTACGGGGTAAAAATAGTGTGAAATTGACTTTCGATGGCTCTTAATTAATTTGTATCAGCAGATTTGTTCCTTTTTTAAAATATATGTGTTATTTTTATCCTATTGAACATTTTTTCCTTATGAAAGTTTTCTCCTGGTGCTTGTACATTAAGAGGAAAAATTGAAGTACAATTGAAGTTTGTTGAACCACAAGCTCTTTGTTTGTGCAAAATTGATACACTTTTAAGTGTTTTTGTGATTGTTTTAATTTATGGAGCAACCGTTACCTAAGCCACTTTCTCTGGGACTTGAACATTAGGAGGGAAAAATATATAAATTTTTTTTGATCATTAATATATACGTTGTATGGGCAAAATTTAAACTTTTTTTAAGCACTTCTGTGTTAGTCTTAATCAACGAAAAAACTTTCACCTAAGGTATTGTTCTCAGGGACATTTACTTTAAAAGAAAACAATAATGTTTAATGAACGTTTGATGAGGCATATTTTGTATGATCAAAATTGACACAATATAAAGATTTTGTTGTTAGTTTTAACTTCAAAGACAGTTTTTCCTTAAAATCTCTTTTCTTGTCGACTTGTACATCAAGAGGGAGAAAAGGATGTACAGTTGACCTTTAATGACTCAATTATATTCTATATGTGATCCCAACATAACAAAAGTTAAAAAGGTTTTGAAATAAAGCAACTGTTTTTAAACATAGCTCCTCTCTTTTAAAATTATGGATAAAAGGTTGTCTGCTGGTGATTAATGGATGGTAATTTTCTCAATTTTTTTGTTCTGGCTACATCGTTTTAACTTTTGATCCATGGTTGATGTAAAAATACTAAAATTAGAAAATATAGAAGAACGACATGAAGTAACAGGGCGTTTTTCTAATTAATAAAACCACAAACTTGCTGTCGCCATACATTACACTGAACAGTGAAAAGCGTCAAATTTTCTCAAATGGATCTGAGGACAATTTTCATGGGCTGATGAATAGTGCAGTTTATTGCCAAAACTGTGAATCAAAACGACGCAGAAGTAAAGTAAAGAAGTGAAAATTTTGCGCGATCTTTTGAGCGATTAGAGCAGGCGCTAAGAAAAATATCCATATTAGAGTTCGATTGCCATATGATTTTTTTGTGTGTGGACAAGTTTTATTAGCGTTGATCATACGGCCAAAATCCATTGTTTGAAATACGAACACCTTTGTACGACTAACTGACTTGGATCTCGCGGAATACAACATGTATTCATTCAATTAAAATGTCATAAGACCGAAGTTTGACTGTTGTCTTCCTTAAATGATAGTCTCCTCAATGCAAAAACATGAAGAATTTAATTCATAGTTATCGGAGAAGTCACAATTCCCCGCCCCATCACTTTCTGCACATAACCAGTAACAAGGTGGTCATCCACAAATACAAGGACAAATTCGTCTACACTTACAAAAATGACTTTATCTCTTTGAAGCTGAAGCTGTATTGTATTCTTTCGAAATGAAACTTTATTCTCCTAACAAGAAAAACGCTGATGTAATTTTTCTCTCATTTCTTTCTTTCTTTTAGGTTGTCGAAAACTTTCAGCCAAGTGGTTGACTATAGACCGCCAAATAAACATCTTCGACCCCCACAGGTTGTAGACAGTTGCTCAGTTGCTACGAAAAAAAAATCTGTCTGTCTGCTTTTAACAACCAGCTGCCCCCTCAATTGGCCATTATGAAATTAACTGGAAAACCGGCGATGTGGAATGGGACTAAGACGGTGAAAGCGTGTCGTAGGGACCAGTGTATAAAGTTGCACGGTGACCTAAAATTGCATAATTAAATTTAATTGATTTTGCACTCAGCGTGAAATGGATTTTAAGTTAATTTGTCTGAGTGTTTTGAAATCAAAAGCAAGCGGCGAGACGAAAAGAGAAATCGAAGGAAGACGAGGGCATTGGTTCAGAAAGATTCAAAAGGAAAGGGAGTTAACAGCGGCCAAAATAGAAGGATTCAATACAAAGAGGGAAATAAACACTGGCTGAAAGACGTCATACCGCCTATCCCAATCCCACTTAACCACCGCTACAGATTATGACATGGCTATCTATTGAAGGAGAACCCCCTTTCTTTACGTTTGTATTAATTGCTACTGAGGTAAGAAATCATCGTTATTTTTAGATTGAAACATCGAAAATCATAGTTTACTTCATAGGTTGAGTTTTTGGTTTACGACACAGTCAAAATGGTGATACTGTTCCTTTCCTACTAAATTTAATCGTATTTGTCTCTGAACCCAAACATACATACGTTTCTGAAGGTGTCGTTTGTGTCTATGTCAAAACTTGTTGCTCATTGCGTGTCAGCACCGAACAAAAATATTTCAATTCCACACATTTAACAGTTCTTTAACAGTTCAAGATTTAACAGTTCTTTATGTGAAGAACAGATGGTTGAACATAAACAAAGAAGGCTGCGTTTTCGAGATTAACTTTTTGCGTAGGATTGTTTATGAGCTGGTCTTTTTTCACGCAGCAAAACTTAAAAAAAAACGGTATCTGTTTGCAAAAAAGTTTTAGTAACTGGCGTTTGTCTTCGAATGAAGATCTAAAAACGGGTTTCGCTTGATGGACTCAATTTACTAAATTTTTTTATGTCTGCAAGGTTCCATTGATCAACGGGTGTCACTATGCGTGTTAAAATTTTTGTTAGAGGTGAACCCTCTGTGGAATTCTTTCAATTTTAGCAGAATAACAGCTTAGTACAGAAGATGATAGTTCAATTCAAACCGTTAATGGAGGACCGATTTTGACGGTATAGAAGTTTGCACTTCATTGGATTTTGCGAGCACGTTCAAAAATTCTCTCCCCGGACTTAATTCTCTGAGCATTCAGCGCTGAACCAGCACGTTTCAAAAGTAAAACCTTATCTCAGTTCTGAAACATTGCATCAGCAGAAAAATCGAAGTTTCTTTATGTGCTGTTTTTCTGCCTTATCATTTTATTGAAGTGACAGAATTCGCCCATAATAAACCTATCTTGTGTAGTCTGAAAACTACTCATACCCCAAAATTAAGTCTGTGCAGAATAATGCCATACGTTTTTAGCTTATAACTGGTAATTACTATATAAGTATACTTAATTACATAGTGGTACTTATTTACATAAACCTGTTAGATTAGCGGTTTCAACTGGCTACGCAAATTAAAAATTACAAGAACCCACGCAGGAGGTCGATTGGAATATAAAGTGAACCTCGTTGGCAGTATATTACTTTTTATGCAGTAAATTCAAAATCACACAGAATGTTTCTGGACTGATTCAGCGCTGATTTGATCTGCTACCAACACCCGCTCGTGCCTTCGCTTAATTTTGGTTCAAAATACCTTTTTGTATAGAATTACAAAATTTCAATACGCGTGTCCAGATTCGAAGTAAGGTACAAGGGTTCTCTTAAAACGAGTTATAGATTTTTAGAAGCCTGTTTTGACCTTGCTGGTATTTGCGGGCGCTAATCAAATTAGCTTAAAAGCCTTTTCAATTACTATTTCATATTTGCTCTTGTGGCTTTGAGCTAACTCGAGGCTCAAATTGAATTTGGTGACAATTTAAATTCCACTTTGAGCTTTCCCTTCCAATGTGTATTGTTTCAAGACTTGCGTCTTGTCTTAGACCTCAGTTCTTAATGCTCGTCTATTGCAGGCACTAAATACTATAAATTACACCCTTAGTTTAAAGTATTTAAGACTTATCGTGTTTTCATGTCTAGTAATTTTTTTTCACTAGAGAAGTAGCAAAAAAATTTGGACAGATATTTGTGTATGATCTAGTAGTTTTAAGAAATAAGAAATATCGATCGTTTTTCAATGCTGTTAACTTTTGATATTTTCAACTGGTTTGATCGATCGAAAGAACAATTTGAAACCTTGAAACCTTTATCACGTAAATTTTTGTTCTTCCAGTCTAAAAAGCCATTCGTATAAACCTTTGAAATTTGGTAACCATACATGTAAATTTTAATCTCAAAATTCTGCTAAAAATTTTCCTTTGAAGTGAAAACACAGATGCAAACAAATGAAGCTAAAAAATCCAACGGACAAAGAAATCTAAAAACAACAGAAAAATTAGGGAGTAAGACTTCTTTGCGAATTTGGTACAGACGAGACGACTACAACAGAATTTTCCAATTATACGCTTCAAAAAGCGAAAACTGATACACATTAAAAGTTGTCGAAATAAATTTTAATGCTGTTTCGTCCTCTTAACTATAATAAATTATAATCATATCTGAATAAACTTTGATTTAGGTTGAGAGTGTCGTATTTTATCATTTAAGTCGCAGCAAATTTTCTAAAAACACCGGAGAAATTTTTTGAAAATGACTCATAGACAGAAACAAAAGAGATCTGATTAGGTGATTCTTCAGATCTTTCGAGGGCAACATCGTGCTCTAGGATTACATAGTCTGGGATTAATTTTTGAGTTCAACAAAATTCCGGAAATTGGTCTGGATGTAGTCTGATCAACAGTTACTTTGGTTTAACACGATTGCAGTGGTGTTGACCGTAAAAACAATTGATCAGATTCTCAGTTGAAGGCACAAAAAATCAGATTAAATGTGGTGGTGGTCATCATCAGGTCTGCAGTGCAGCAACCCAACTGTGGTATCGACCTTGGTTCAGACAATCACAAAGAAGTGCGAACGAAGCATTAGATCACTATTTATCTAAGAAGATGTGAAAGAGCGGAATAACTGGATTGACAACAAACTCAAAAACAGTGCAGTGAAGAAAAAATCTGCGGAAGAAACGGGTACAAAATCAATCCAGGTCGGCCAATAACAAGTGCAATAAACAGTGCATGAAACGAAAACTTTAATAAGAAACAAAAAAAAAACAAATTGAAAACAAAATAAAAAAAAATCGAAATCAAATCGAAAAGAGCACAGCAAACACCAGCAGAGAAGTTTTCGAAATTTACATAGATAAACGCTCAGAAGTAAAAACCGAGAAAAAATTCATCTCGAAGAAAAATGAATAATTTAAATAAATATTTTATAGCAATCAGAAGAAAACTGAATGCAGGTTTAAAAAATCTGTTCAAAAAAAAACGGAGTTCGAACAGAAAAATCTCTGTTTCTCAAAAAATTTACCGACGGCGACGTTCTTGATATCATAAATAATGCTCCAATTAAATATAGTGAGGACTTCTATGACATTAATTAATACTGCAACTAATTAATAGTGATAAATTCATTTCCATTGCAATGGTTCAATGAATGTTTCAACCTTGGCCTGCTTCTTGATTGTCGTAGAATTGCAAAGGTTTCACCACTTAACAGATCTGAAGATTGAAGTACTCCATCAAGTTTTAGACCTATTTCATTATTACCAACAATTGCAAAAAAATTCGAAGAAATGATTCAGAAAGAAGTATATCTTTCTTAATAAAATTTAAAACCAACAAGAAGCTCTCAGTTTGGTATCGGGGCCAAAAAAATGCTGTTGATGCTGTTCATTTTCCGATTAAATGCTTGCATCAAAAATTGTCTGATGAATCCGTTTTTTCTGTTTGAACATTCACGAATCCCTAAAAAGCATCTGATACGGTCGACGATACAATTTTGTTAGAAAAAAGGCTGGAATAATAGTTTGAAAGGTCAGGTTTTCAGCACACTTAAAAAATACCTACCTCACAGCTCTAAGTTTACTCAGATTGCAGAAGGTGCTTCAAGTAATGCTTTTGCTGATATTGTCGTTCCCAGGGATCGGTACTCGGTCCTCTGCTTTCTATAATATACGTTAATGAATTGAACAATATGTAATGACAAAGTTTTTGCTGTCATTACAGTGGGTAAAATTCATCTTGAGCTGAAGTTGATGTAACAAAAAATCAAACTCAATTTGAAGATTGCAACCAATGATTAATTATAAATAAATTAATTCTCAACACTGGGAACACAAAATCAATAATTTTAGGGAAAATTAAACCTCACAGCGAACGAGAATAACGGAACAACGACAAAGAAGGAATTGAAAACGTTGATGCAATACTTATCTTGCAATAACAATATATCATAGATTCTTTCTCAAAAATTTTATTGAAGTTGTTGACCAAAATTTAACAAAACTCATTGGACACTTCTTTAAACTGCGAAAGTTTCTGAGGAAAAGTCAAAAGATGGTTCAAGTTTTTAAATGTTATGTCCAGTCGATAGTTCAAAAAATTAGTCACGTGAGATCTTTTTTAAAAGTTTTCTTGAACGAGTTATAAAGGGCAAATAGAAACCGAAAAACAAGTTTTTCAGCATTGCGGTGATCGATAAAACGTGACAAACCGATTGGGGTTTAGTTTTCACCTGGAAACGGGTCAGATTATTATCTAATGGTTTGCTTGTTTATTCTTTTCAACTGCCATGTACTTTTTTTTCCACAATAAATAAATTTCTGTTGCATTACTTCATAACAGAAAATGAACAATTTTTTATCATTAATATAAAATATATTATTTATCATTTCAACTATTAAAATTAAAAAATTCGTTTCATTGCAAAAATTATTCGAATGTTTGAAGATCTGCCCGGTTTTGTCAAATTTATTTCGAATTTACTAATATTTTTTTTAAAAATGAACCAATGCAATGAAAACAGGGAAACTCTCAAAGAACACTTGTCTGTGTTGTTATAATAAAGTTATTTTTTTAAAAATATAATTAAAATTCTAATGCGGTGATTCGAGTTCAACTTCTAACCTAGCTAATGTTTTAAGGTTCAAACTTGTCATAAACACAAACGAGAAAAATTCTGAATCCGACAAAATCTTACCATAATTCGAAAAAGCTAAATCTAGATCATATTCTATTTTGGTCGGAACATGTTTTTCCATGAGTTATTTTGAACGAGGACCTCAACCTGGGAAGTCTAATTGTGCTTGAATGCCATATTTTTATGGGGATTATCCTGAAACGAATAAAAAACACAAATAGAGGAATAGGGGCTTTGTAGCAAGCATATATATTTGGGCGTACAGGACTTTCATAAATATATTCATGCGTTTTATATAAGACACGGAAGTTTTAAAATTAACTTTACATAAAAAGCCGATTATGTCATTCTTAAGACGTCATGGTGTTGACTGCATAGAAGGAGGTCTCAGGTCATAGGCCTTGATATGATTTTTAGAAGGATCGTACATGCACGCATTCAACCCTCTCTATCATCAATCAAAAAGGAGTTGAAAGACAAAAATGAGATGTATGTAAAAGCGTCTCTCATGCAATTAAGCAGCAAACCTTTAAATGTGTGGTTCAAAATTTTTGTCTATCCTCCCGGACCCTAGTGTCAGAGTAAATCAGTCCTGATTCATTGATATCCAATAGTAAAACGTTAAATCAGAACTGAATCAGAGTGCACCCAAGCCGGATCCGAATGGTTATAAGATAACCGTTCGTTTTGCAAGAATCTTGCAAGATAGCCGTTTGCAAAAAAAACTTTCTTACACTTGAAAAAACCTTACACTTGGAACGAAAACGCTAAAACGGTTGCAATATTCGAATGTACACATATTTTGCGCATCGACAAAAAAGCGAAAGACAATTATTAAAAAAACATCAGAAAAGTATTAATCTAAGCATCGAATTTTTTGGGCATTGGCAAGAAAAAGTAAGCGTAAGGAGCTAAATTAAACGAAATAAAGCTGTTTAAGATGCAAAGAATAATAACACATAATTTTTTCATCAGAAAAGGTAATATAGACGTATAGTTTTGTAAATCTTGATAAAGTTGAAGAAAAATAACTTTTGATTGTAATTTATTTTGTCTTAACAGTTCTCTAAGGCAGATTTTAATTTGCTTTCTTCAGATAATTCATATTTCCAGATTTAAAATCTATTCAAATTTATTTTTTTTCTTAAAAAACACGCAACTGATTCCTAAGTAAATTTCTGGTCGAAATGAAAAGTGTTGCATGAATGAGAGCCAATAAGATGACAGCTCGACCGGAACGAACTTGCAATAATCTTGCAAGATAACCATTTTTCTGCCAGATCTTGCAAGATAACCATTTTTCTGTCAGATCTTGCAAGATAGGCGGTTTTTGCAAGATTCTGGCAGAATCTTGCAAGATAACCATCTGGTCTCGACTGGGGTACTAAGTGTGCATGTGTGTGCGTCTGTGTGTGCGTGTGCGTACGTGTGTGTGTGTGTGTGTGTGTGTGCGTGTGCGTACGTGTGTGTGTGTGTGTGTGTGTGTGTGTGTGCGTGTGTGTGTGTGTGTGGGTGAATTGTTTATGTGTGTGTGGTGTGTCATGCGTGTCTGCGTGTCCAAGTGTGTTAATAATTCTGTTAGTGTCTGGTCTATTGACTGACTGTCGCGCAGTTTCGCACTGTCTGGTTTGTCGAACCACTGTCGAACAATTTCTGATTGTTCGCGCTATTTCGCACAATTTCGCACAATTTCCCGGAGTTTCGATTCATACTCCAATTATTGTCTGGACTGTCGAGTCACGGGTGTTTTGTGTCTGGATCGTCTGGTTCATACTTCCACGACCTCAACCCGGGTAACACCAAGTGCAATTCAGCACTCAGCCAGTATAAATGTAATGCCTCTTCATTACTTCATCATTAGCTGATTCATGTCACTTTTGATTTCTCAGATTTGCGTTCAGTCTGATTTTACAATGGTCAGACTTGGGCCAAATGCAAAAATAAAGTTCCGTACGGGGATTGAACCCACGCTCTCCCCCTCCCTAGACGTTCGTTCTCCTTCCTGCGAAACATTTTCTGTGTATCTTTTGTCTTTTGCGCCGTTAATATACCCTTGAAAGAGGCAAATTTCAAGCGAGAAAGCGAGCAAAATGTATGACATGGAAGACTTGCATATACATTTGTCCAGTACTGAATTACACCTGGAATTCGGTACGGACTGGCTTTTATTTTGTTTGAGACAACGATGTGAGAGACAACGAAGCAGATTAGAAAACTTTAATTTTGAATGGATGCACTATGCGGAGATTCGAATATGCAATTGATTAAGTCAAACTTTGTGTAATCGATAGTGTGATCTTGTTGCGCGGGTAGTCGTTTCATGAACTTGAACCAATATTTTTCCACAATTGACAAAGGTGACCATTACTGACAAAAACTCACTAAGAAGAACCAGTCTCTTATCAAAACTCCATGTTGCTTTCTAATCGTGGAATGGCCATCGTAAAAACATTAAGCCAGGAAAAGTGGTAATTTGATAATTAGTTTTAGTATTTAAAGGGCATTGGTCATGCCACTTTGTAGAGGGATAGTCTTAATTTTCCCTGGTTTTGTTACTACAGAGTTATTTATTAACGATTCTTTGTTAACGCAGAATGACTTATTAACGGGTATTTGACCGAGCAGAAGGATTTAATAACGGGGCTTGTCTGCAAAGTTTTGTACATAAACAGGTCTGGTTTGCTTGAATATTAGAAATCATTTTGTAGCATGACTCAAACGCGCTTTCCACTAAATTAATCGAAAAGTTTGAGCGAATCCATATATTGTAAGGCAGACCCGATATGGGTTCTTTTTACAGCCTTAAGGTTTATAGAGCTAGGGCTACTTATTTCTGCGCGCGAAGTAGGCTTACCTATGTCTCTAAGACTAACCGACTCTGCAAAACACTGAGGGTGTATAATGTTTATTACGGTGTTTAATACAAGTAGCCCCGGAGTCAAAGGTATACACATGGTGTATCTAGCTAACTAATAGACTGACTTAAGCAAGTTCAGTTCTGCTTATTTAAAAGAGAATAGAGTCTTCTCAGTCTCTGATTGGCTGAAGGTGTGGTTGAAGGTGTGTGTTCAGTATAGTGACTGCCACAATTGTTTAAAAATTAAATAATCATCAATATTGAAATAACAATCAATAAACATTAAATAATCAAATTAAATAGCATAACTTTATATATATATATATATATATATATATATATATATATATACCCGGGTCGAGGTTTTTGGGTAAATTTTCGTAAGAAATGCGGTGAATGCGGTGAATTTTCGTAAGAAATGCGGTGATTGCGGTGAATGCGGTGAAAAAAAATAATTATAGAGGATCTTCAAATATGTGAATTGAAACAAAGTTTTTACAAGAGATATATTTCAAAGACAAGTATACAGAGTAATTAAGATAGTTGAAGCTTTTACCTAATGTGTACATTAGATCATTCAAAACAAATAAGGTGATTTTGCAGATTCTTGAGTCGTGGAAAACTGTTTCCCGTTTTCCCATTTCCCGGGTCGAGGTGTCACCGCTAAAAATCGCTAAAAGATGTAAGATTTGCGGTGAATTTGAGTAAAAAGTGTAAGATTTGCGCTCAATGCGCTCAATGCGGTGAAAAAAAATTTTTAAGCGGTGAAAATTTTTTTTCACCGCTTATGCGGTGAAAAAAAACTTTCACCGCTAAAAATTGCAATTCTTACAAAAATTCACCGCAAAACTCACCGCTAATCTAAAAAATTTTCATCATTGGAAAAGTTGCATCAAAAACATGCAAGCGTAATGCCGAATGATCAGCAAACTCGTAATATTAAAAAAGATATAATACTATAAGTTATGTCGAAAACGCTGTCCATAGAGGATCACCTAATGGATAGACAATCAGCTTACGGATAAAAGAAAAGAATATTAAACGAAGACGTTTTGATTTTAGCCATATCTGAGGATAATTGTTTTCGTACTTTTTAACTTAGAAGTTTTGTAAAATATAGACCTCAATCTATGTGTCCTTCCACATGTAAACTTTGAATTTCAACGTTGACTCTGTCTTGTAAATTAATGGGTATTCCTCGTCCTTTTTGATGTTTAGGGTAAAGATTCTTATCTTTTTGTATTATCACCTATATATTTAGAGTATGAAACAGTTAAACAATGTGGTCCAGCTTCTGTAAACAGTTATATTTTTTTTGCTAGAAAAAAAACAAACACAACTTTTCAACAGCAGCGTTCAAGAATTATGATCCAACTAACCTCACAATCATTGTATAAGGAGTATGAACACAAGATTTTACTTCCACCGCCTGGAGATGAACGTTTGGTTTTTCTCTTTTTTTCAGTTTCAAATAATCAAAAAAATCGAATAATGTTTTTGTTTAAAAGAGCAGCTGATTTCGTCGGGTCAAAGAGTTGTTGGAGTGAAACCGCAATCAGTGTCAGAACTGCTTCAGTTGTGGGATTCATAGCACACAAAGAAACTTTCGTCCAGCATCTTTTCAGAATTTGGTCTTTTTTGACTGCAAATTAGCGGGAAAATCTCATACAAGTAGTCTATTTTCATCGGTTCAAGGGTTTGTTGGGGTCATATTGAACTCATTGCCATATTATGCTTAAATGTGGAGAGCGTAAAACACCAAAATTTGGTGGTCTAGCTTCACTAGATAAAATTCCAAGTTGCTTCTATTTTTAGTTTCAAACAAGCCACCAGTCGGATAAAATATGACTTTTTAAAACTAGTTTGTTGGTTTAAGGAGTTTCAACAGTTAAACCAAATGCATAAAACAGAATCGATTACTTTCAGGAAGTATTCAACACTGAAATTTTTGCTTTAGCTCCTCTAGAAAACATAGGCTTTCGTTAGATTAGATCAAAAAATGATGTTAGGTCAATAAAATGATGTCATTGAATCAAACTCTCAATCATTTTTTTGCATGCACTCAATAGGGGTAAATCGTTGTAAAGTTGGCCTCAACCCAAACGTAATTTACAGAAATTTTCAGACAAGTCAAAAGATGACAAATTTAGCTACTGTGAAATTGTCAGACAAATCAAATGATGACAAATTAAGCTACTGTCCATTGATGTCAAATTTGATGAAGTACCCTATACAGTTCTTCAACGGCTGGTTTCATCCAAACACCTACAACGCACTGCACTTAAGGGAGCAGAACCACTAGTGTTTTTTGCTAATGCAGTAAAACTTTGAACAAAATTGGTTGTTTTTTTGACGAAATTTATCTTCATTGTTACGAACTTACTACCTATAAAGTGGCTAAATACTTATCTTAGTGCTAAATCCTTAAAAGCGATTTATTAGTGTTACCATATGAAAATAAAAATGTTCAGCTAAACTGAATTGTAAAATTTGTCTATTAAATTTCATAGAAGTTTGAATAAATATTTTTTGTCCCTGTGAAAAAGTATGTTCTAATTAGATCTCGAACTTAAAAGATTACTTTGTTTGATAATCTTTCAAAAAAGTCAGAGTTATATGCCAGACCATTTTGCTGTCATGGCCATGTTTTTTCACAATGCGTAGAAACAATTGCCAATATGTTCATTTGTATACAAATATTAAAAAAAAATTGAAATAGGAGAAGAAATTTTCGAACGGCATAAAAACGTTTGTGAATAAAATTTTGAAAAAATCAAGTTAGAAAGTCTATCTTAGCCCATTTCACCCATCTTACTGCGGTGAGAACTTAAAATTTCAATTTGTGTAGAAATAGCTGCCAATATGCTGGTTTGTACATAAAACTTTCAAAGAGCTGTCGAAAAAGGTGAAGAAAAAGTCGAACTTCATGAAAAACTTCTGTTAATAACTTTTCGAAGAAGACGAGTTGGAAAGTCTATGTTTGACCATTTTGTTGCCGTGATAATGTACTTTTTGAGTTTGTGTAAAAATAAATGCCAATTTTTTGATTTGATTGCATAATTTTAATGAACCCTCGATTTAGGTGAAGAAAATGTTGAACTTCATGAAAAACTTCTGTTAATAACTTTTCGAAGAAGACGAGTTGGAAAGTCTATGTTTGACCATTTTGTTGCCGTGATAACGTACTTTTTGAGTTTGTGTAAAAATAAATGCCAATTCTTTGATTTAATTACAAAAATTTAATGAACCGTCGATTTAGGTGAAGGAAATGTCGAACTTCATGAAAAACCTCTGTTAATAACTTTTCGAAGAAGTCGAGTTGGAAAGTATATGTTAGCCCATTTTGTTGCCGTGATAACGTTCTTTATGAGTTTGTGTAGAAGTAAATGCCAATATTTTGATTTGATCACAAAATTTTAATGAACCGTCGAATTAGGTGAAGAAAATGCTGCACTTCATGAAAAATGTCTGTTAATAACTTTTCGAAGAATATTTGATTTTTTCGCCTGGGAAATGTTTTCCGAATAGCGATTTGTTATTTGTGAGTTTAGCGAATGACGAATTTTAAAAACTGGTCTTTTTCATCGGGTCAAGGAGTTGTTCAAATCGAACCACACTTGGTGTGTAGTATCCCCTATGTGATTAAAGCATAAAACAAAAAGAATTTTTGGTATAGCTTGCCTAGGAGAAAAGTTAGTTTTTCATACGGAAATTTCCGATTAATTCGAATAATTAATTTTAAATAATTTTTAAAATTAGGCCTTTTCATCGGGTCAAGGAGTTGTTCAAATCGAACCAAACTGGGTATGGAGTATACCATGGGTACCTAGAGTGTGAAAAAAAAGAATTTTTTCTAATACTTTCGTAGGAAAAAAGTTAGTTTTTTGTACAGAAATTTCTGCTTAATTCGAATATTTATTTTTAAATAATTTTTAAAAATAAGCCTTTTTCATCGGGTCAAGGAGTTGTGCAAATCGAACAAAACTGGGGATGGAGTATACCATTGGTACCTAGAGTGTAAAACAAAAAGAATTTTTGCTATAGCTACTTCTCTTTCTGAAAGAGTTCCACAACATCTAAAATAAAATCATTTAATTTATTATCGGAAACTCGATTTCTGGTTTCGGGTGGCAATTATAAGTAGCTTTAACGATTGATAAGTGCCGCTTAAGAAAAATCATTGACAAATAGATGAAAT
This sequence comes from Convolutriloba macropyga, assembly GCF_964194025.1. Classification (NCBI taxonomy): domain Eukaryota; kingdom Metazoa; phylum Xenacoelomorpha; order Acoela; family Convolutidae; genus Convolutriloba; species Convolutriloba macropyga. Next base: position 783,773 of record NC_134482.1, on the reverse strand, counting down.
TAAGTTACCAAAAACTCGCTAGCAAGCCTGATTGCGGAATATGTCTACAGATTTTCTCACCAAATTCTACAGTTTTAAATGCGTCTTCTAGGGCAAACAAAATGTGGCAAATAGTGACAAAATTTGTCACCATATTCTCATATTCTAATAAAACTAGGCGATTTTGCGAATATTGTGTAACTATAGTTCAAGTTCCATTAGCAAAAGGCGGTAGTTCATCTGCAACTTTTTCGGTAAAATTCACACACGAAAACTTTCAAAATTGTACCCTGAGATGTACTGATTAAATGTAAAGAAATAAGGTCATAGATTTTAAGACCTTTTCTTTGAAAAATTTTAGTGGCGCTGGGATCTCAGAGGTCAATTACACCATTACATCATAAGTGATTCAAAATCCTATGTGGGTTAGCTCGATTCTAGCCATTACTGTTTAAAATTTCTGAAAAGGAAAAATTAAAAGTATCGCAAAATATCCAATTTGGGGAAAGTAATAATGAGCAAGGTTTCATTGAACTACTTCTATATTTTAATCTGTTTAATTTATTTTTTCCAAAAAAATGAATCAGCAAAAATGCTGAGCTCGGTATATAGGATGATCTGTTAAACTTCAGCGAATCTTCTTTATTGTATCAATATTTTTTTATTAATAGATGATCTGATTGTGTGGAGTGAGAGCGTTGATCATTATTTACATAGATATGAAACAGATTGTAGTTGTGATACATTTTTATGTTATTAAAATTAATATGTGAAATCAGTTCCCAGTTAAATTTATTGATATAAATCTACATAGAAGTAATAAAAATTAGCTTAACTCCTTTGCTGAAATCAATTGGAAGCAGTAACAGATGAGCATACATTTAATGGAATAAATTAAAAACTATTAGTTTGTTTTCTATTCGAAAACTTACTTTATAAAGTTTCTGAATTTAATATTCAATGCTCCCTTAAAAAACCAAAACAAGACTCGCCTTAATCTCTGTATTCACTTGATAATTGCCATAAAATTATATTTGAATCACTTCATCTTTCTTGCGGTATCGTTTATTGTATGACGATACAATGAGGCGAACATTGAAAATTTTCACTTGTGTCCTGTTATCTATAACATTCCTCTATATCATAGTATATAATTTAGCAACTCCTGTCAGGAAAAACTCGCGAACTTTCAGCCAAGAACAGGTTGCTAAAAATGGATCAACTCCGATTAAAAATTGCCCAGTAACCAATGAAGAAGAAAAACTAAATATTAGCTCTAACTGTTCAACTTTCGTCGATACAATCCGACAATATGGTTTCTCAATTTCAGCCTGCAACGGAAGACTTGGCAACCAGTTGGGTCTTTTGGTTCTAGGTTTTGCTCTACATTCCCAATTTGGGGTTAAATTGATTCTTGGGGAGTTTCAACATGGGATATTGGATAAAGTATTTGACATGCAGCAGATATGCAAAAGTGATGGATCCTCATTTTGCATTTTTAATCAGCTAGGTAATGTTTTTAGCCAGTCTGAATCTCCTCGCCATTTTTTAAAAAAATGGGAACCCGAGGAAGCCCAATGATTCCAAACTCTATACTCCTCGATAAGACATGCATTGTCTTGACATGTCTTGCAAAAATTGAAACATCTTACTATGAAATTGAATCACAACAGTTCGTGGTAAACTTTGATAACATCATTGTAAGATCTTATCAAAGTTTATCAGGAAAGTTACGCCATGCTTGATGTTTTTTGTTATTAGAATAATTTTCATCTACGTGTATCATATATATTTCGACTTACTGGTTTCCACTCAATGCCAAACGTTATTTTTGCAGTCTCGTCTTTTCCTTTAATTGGCCTGTTGGGAATAATTTAAAAACACTTCCCCGTAACAATAACTGCAATCGCATATAAGTTCTATTTGTTACTTAACATGCTTGGTTGGAGGTTGCCGCTTTGTATATGAAAAATTCTCTCTTTGAAGAGCAGATCACTTAAGTCTGAGAACTCTAAAGTTAGGCTTGATCGAAGTCTGAAAAACCAAAATGTGACTTGAATAGTTTTCTGAATCAGTACTGGGTTGCAAAAGGACTTATATTTGTTCAGTGATCTAATTTTGAAGGATTGAAATTGTCATCCTAACCATTGAGGACAACGACAAAAAAACGACAATCTTTTGTAAGAAATTTCCTCGTTTTGTTGTCGTTTTCTTCGTTTCCATTAGTTTCCGTCGTTTAAGTTGTCTTTAACGTGCAAGAAACGATCGTTTCTTCGTCGTTTTTTTGTCGTTTCCTACGTCGTTTTTTCATATGAAATCGTCTTTTTTTGATCGTTTTTTCGTCGTTTAATTGTTCTTGAACTAGTTTAAAAATTTTACGAATTTTAAAAATAGGTCTTTTTCATCGGGTCAAGGAGTTGTTCAAATCGAACCACACTTGGTATGTAGTATCCCCTATGTAATTAAAGCATGAAACAAAAAGAATTTTTTGGTATAGCTTGGCTAGGAGAAAAGTTAGTTTTTCATACGGAAACTTCCGATTAATTCGAATAATTAATTTTAAATAATTTTTAAAATTAGGCCTTTTTCATCGGGTCAAGGAGTTGTTCAAATCGAACCAAACTGGGTATGGAGTATACCATGGGTACCTAGAGTGTGAAAAAAAAAGAATTTTTTCTAATACTTGCGTAGGAACAAAGTTAGTTTTTTGTACAGAAATTTCTGGTTAATTCGAATATTTATTTTTAAATAATTTTTAAAAATAGGCCTTTTTCATCGGGTCAAGGAGTTGTGCAAATCGAACAAAACTGGGGATGGAGTATACCATTGGTACCTAGAGTGTAAAACAAAAAGAATTTTTGCTATAGCTACTTCTCTTTCTGAAAGAGTTCCACAACATCTAAAATAAAATCATTTAATTTATTATCGGAAACTCGATTTCTGGTTTCGGGTGGCAATTATAAGTAGCTTTAACGATTGATAAGTGCCGCTTAAGAAAAATCATTGACAAATAGGTGAAATTAAGTTACCAAAAACTCGCTAGCAAGCCTGATTGCGGAATATGTCTACAGATTTTCTCACCAAATTCTACAGTTTTAAATGCGTCTTCTAGAGCAAACAAAATGTGGCAAATAGTGACAAAATTTGTCACCATATTCTCATATTCTAAAAAAACTAGGCGATTTTGCGAATGTTTTGTAACTATAGTTCAAGTTCCATTAGCAAAAGGCGGTAGTTCACCTGCAACTTTTTCGGTAAAATTCACACACGAAAACTTTAAAAATTGTACCCTGAGATGTACTGATTTAATGTAAAGAAATAAGGTCATAGAATTTAAGACCTTTTATTTAAAAAATTTTAGTGGCGCTGGGATCTCAGAGGTCAATTACACCATTACATCATAAGTGATTCAAAATCCTATGAGGGTTAGCTCGATTCTAGCCATTACTGTTTAAATTTTCTCAAAAGGAAAAATTAAAAGTATCGCAAAGTATCCAATTTGGGGAAAAGTAATAATGAGCAAGGTTTTATTGAACTACTTCTAAATTTTAATCTGTTTAATTTATTTTTTCCAAAAAAAATGAATCAGCAAAAATGCTGAGCTCGGTATATAGGCTGATCTGTTAAACTTCAGCGAATCTTCTTTAATGTATCAATATTTTTTTATTAATAGATGATCTGATTGTGTGGAGTGAGAGCGTTGTTCATTATTTACATAGATATGAATTAGATTGTAGTTGTGATACATTTTTATCTTATTAAAATTAATATGTGAAATCAGTTTCCCAGTTAAATTTATTGATATAAATCTACATAGAATTAATAAAAATTAGCTTAACTGCTTTGCTGAAATCAATTGGAAGCAGTAACAGATGAGCATACATTTAATGGAATAAATTAAAAACTAATAGTTTGTTTTCTATTCTAAAACTTATTTTATAAAGTTTCTGAATTTAATCTTCAATGCTCCCTTAAAAAACCAAAACAAGACTCGCCTTAATCTCTGTATTCACTTGATAATTGCCATAAAATTATATTTGAATCACTTTATCTTTCTTGCGGTATCGTTTATTGCATGACGATACAATGAGGCGAACATTGAAAATTTTCATTTGTGTCCTGTTATCTATAACATTCCTCTATATCATAGTATATAATTTAGCAACTGCTGTCAGGAAAAACTCGCGAACTTTCAGCCAAGAACAGGTTGCTGAAAATGGATCAACTCCGATTAAAAATTGCCCAGTAACCAATGAAGAAGAAAAACTAAATATTAGCTCTAACTGTTCAACTTTCGTTGATACAATCCGACAATATGGTTTCTCAATTTCAGCCTGCAACGGAAGACTTGGCAACCAGTTGGGTCTTTTGGTTCTGGGTTTTGCTCTACATTCCCAATTTGGGGTTAAATTGATTCCTGGGGAGTTTCAACATGGGATATTGGACAAAGTATTTGACATGCAGCAGATATGCAAAAGTGATGGATCCTCAATTCTACAGTTTTAAATGCGTCTTCTAGAGCAAACAAAATGTGGCAAATAGTGACAAAATTTGTCACCATATTCTCATATTCTAAAAAAACTAGGCGATTTTGCGAATGTTGTGTAACTATAGTTCAAGTTCCATTAGCAAAAGGCGGTAGTTCACCTGCAACTTTTTCGGTAAAATTCACACACGAAAACTTTAAAAATTGTACCCTGAGATGTACTGATTTAATGTAAAGAAATAAGGTCATAGATTTTAAGACCTTTTATTTGAAAAATTTTAGTGGCGCTGGGATCTCAGAGGTCAATTACACCATTACATCTTAAGTGATTCAAAATCCTATGAGGGTTAGCTCGATTCTAGCCATTACTGTTTAAAATTTCTCAAAAGGAAAAAAAAAGTATCGCAAAATATCCAATTTGGGGAAAAGTAATAATGAGCAAGGTTTCATTGAACTACTTCTAAATTTTAATCTGTTTAATTTATTTTTTCCAAAAAAAATGAATCAGCAAAAATGCTGAGCTCGGTATATAGGCTGATCTGTTAAACTTCAGCGAATCTTCTTTAATGTATCAATATTTTTTTATTAATAGATGATCTGATTGTGTGGAGTGAGAGCGTTGTTCATTATTTACATAGATATGAATTAGATTGTAGTTGTGATACATTTTTATCTTATTAAAATTAATATGTGAAATCAGTTTCCCAGTTAAATTTATTGATATAAATCTACATAGAATTAATAAAAATTAGCTTAACTGCTTTGCTGAAATCAATTGGAAGCAGTAACAGATGAGCATACATTTAATGGAATAAATTAAAAACTAATAGTTTGTTTTCTATTCTAAAACTTATTTTATAAAGTTTCTGAATTTAATCTTCAATGCTCCCTTAAAAAACCAAAACAAGACTCGCCTTAGTCTCTGTATTCACTTGATAATTGCCATAAAATTATATTTGAATCACTTTATCTTTCTTGCGGTATCGTTTATTGTATGACGATACAATGAGGCGAACATTGAAAATTTTCATTTGTGTCCTGTTATCTATAACATTCCTCTATATCATAGTATATAATTTAGCAACTGCTGTCAGGAAAAACTCGCGAACTTTCAGCCAAGAACAGGTTGCTGAAAATGGATCAACTCCGATTAAAAATTGCCCAGTAACCAATGAAGAAGAAAAACTAAATATTAGCTCTAACTGTTCAACTTTCGTTGATACAATCCGACAATATGGTTTCTCAATTTCAGCCTGCAACGGAAGACTTGGCAACCAGTTGGGTCTTTTGGTTCTGGGTTTTGCTCTACATTCCCAATTTGGGGTTAAATTGATTCCTGGGGAGTTTCAACATGGGATATTGGACAAAGTATTTGACATGCAGCAGATATGCAAAAGTGATGGATCCTCATTTTGCATTTTTAATCAGCTAGGTAATGTTTTTAGGCAGTCTGAATCTCCTCGCCATTTTTTTAAAAAATGGGAACCCGAGGAAGCCCAATGATTCCAAACTCTATACTCCTCGATAAGATAATGTCCAGATAATGTATCGGGAGGTCCATGGTTCGAACGCCAGAGGCGATACGGTTTTCTCGTCGTTTTTTATACATAAAAATAACGATGAAAAACAATCTTTTCTTACATAAAAGTAAGACGAAATAATGAACAAAACGACAATTACCCTTATAAGTGATTTGATCGTTTTTTTTTCAAAGGAAAATGACTAAAAACGACAATTTCTTACAAGTGAGAAACTAAATTCCTCAACAAAGGAAGTATTATACGCTACCTGGAATCTTTCGAAAGAAGTGACAAAATAAAAGGAATTAATGAAAAATGAGGGGGTGTCAGTTTCATTTCAGAAGCCTCAGAACAGCAGGCAAAATAAATCCTTCGAAAAGTGGCGCTTGGAGATTTTCTTAATTTTTCTTGATTCCGGATTGGCATGTTCGAGCAGAGCGATTTGAATTTTGTCCTGAAATTCTATCTATTAACATATTGCAACAATTAGGAATTCTTGGTTTTTTCGTGTCTGAAATGTCTTTTAGTTAACAAACACAGGCCGTTATCCAATAAAGCGCATAATAGTTCATTTGTTTCATAATATGTACCTGCAACGCTCTCTTTTCCTGTATGATGTAATTATTACTCAATGGGGTCAGAAGTAATAATAAAAAAATCCAGTTTCATTTTAAACGCACTCCTCATGTAATAATACTGAAAATGATTTTTTGAACTAATCTGAGTAGTCTTCTGGCTCCCTGTGCTATATATATATATATATATATATATATATATATATATTTATATATATATATATATATATATTTATATTTATATATATATATATATATATATATATATACATATATATATATATATATATATATATTTATATATATATATATATATATAATATATATATATATTATATATATATATATATATTTATATATATATGTATATATATATATATATATATATATATACGCATTGTCTAAGACGCTTTCACATATCAGAGACACGTATTAGCTTGTTTGTTCTTGTATGAGCGTGTACGGTTGTTAAATATTAGCTTACAAGTTTGTGGTGTATACTGCTTTTATCATGAAAGTTAGGTGTTGCATGATAAAACCCATGTATGACATTGAGGCGCAAGATTTGGAATCGAGAGTCATGAAAAATCAAAGTTTGAGATGTGACTTTTACAGCGATGATGAATGGGAACTCAATTAAATAGAACTCAATATCAAAAGAATGGGTTGGGAGGGGGGGGGGGGGTTGAACAGTTAAGGATAGTTTGCAGCTAGCAACAAAAATTATTTTCTCTTTCATACGCAAACATTTGAAGAGTTCAGATATTGCGCCTTCAAGTACTTACGTTTTGGTTATAAAAAAGTTACCTTCGAGCTTTTTTTGGCTCCAGCCAAAAACTTGCAATTATGCAAACTGACAACAGAGCAAAAATGTGATTTTTATTGAAAATTTGCTTTAAGCTAAAAGTTAACAGCATGTGTTTTCCCTACCACTTTCGAAATATATTCTAGATAACCCATCTATTTTTGCAAAGAGGACTAGTTTTTACTGGAAGAATTTGGTTTTTAAAAGTTTTTTTTTTAATTCTTCTCGAAATAATAATACAACTCAATATATTGATTAAATTGAATGGTTTCGACAGTATTTCTTATAGCTACTCAGTTATCCATCCATTACATTTTTTTAATCAAAACAGATATTTTTTGCGTGTTTGGGCCTCTTGTCTACGCTGCTCTTTTCCTTTAAAAAATGTTAAGTCCATCGAATTTACAAGTATAATATGTCTTTTTTATGATGATCATGTTTTTTTATGGTCAATCGCAATGCTAATTCGAGCGAAAACTCCGGTCTACTAGTTACCCAGACCCAGGCCTGGACATATGAAAAAACTATAAAAGTCTAGCAGGGGGTTGGGGGGCAGTATTGACAAAATTACACGGTCGAGCTTCCTAGTTAAAGACGAGCTAATATCTTTTCATGGGTTGAGCTAAAGTGTTTTCATAACGAAGAAAGTCCAGATAAGGTCTTATCATGGGTCCACCATTAGTCATTTCGTAACCAACAAAGTCGAGTTAAGGTCTTTTCATGGGTCCACCATTCGTCTTTTCATAAGTCTGTTTCTTTTATTCAATTTTTTTTCCTGCTTCTGTTTATAAAGAAGCAGAACCTGAGCTAGACTAAATAGCTTTGCACCAGATCAGTCCAACTTAAGAATCGGTTGGAAAACTGCCAAAAGCCTGAAAAACTTAGTCAAATCTTAAAATAAATATATATTGTAGCTTGAGTATAATACCACATTACTTGATTCAATGAAACCAGCTAGCTTAAGTATATTGGTACTAGTCCCATTAGCCATGACACAGTTTCGACGTTATTCAGCTTGTTTTCCCTTCCAATATTATGAGCTATCGTTTTAGAAAATATAATGCATGTTTTTGAGGGATTTTTGGTTCTTTTGCATCCTAAATTTGAAAGAGCATACATGCTGACTACGTTATATGCAATATTGCACGTAAAAGGTTAATGGCAAAAAAGCAGACTTATGAAAAGAATAATGATGGACCCATGAAAAGACTCTAACTCGACTTTGTTTGCAAACATTGTGTCGAGCTTAAGTCCAGCCCAAATTTTGGGTCGAGCCAAAGTCTTTTGCGGAAAATCTGAGTCGAGCTAGAGTCCAGAATGTCCTAAATTCAAGCTAAAATCTTTTTATAGCTCAAATGAGTTGAGTATGATCTTTTCATAGTACATTTTGGTCGAGCATTGTCTTTTCATAAGTCTGTAACTAGACCTGGGTAGAACAGAATTTCGTACTTGCTATTGAAATTGATGTCCATGTTTCGAAACAGGAATATCAAAAAATGTTGAATAGTGGATGAAAACGACTAACTGGTTTCGAAAACAGATTGAATTCAGATTTCGTTGGTGTCTGTTGAAGAGTTCTTATTTCAATTTGCCAGCAAACTGATTTCAATAGGACCTCGAGATTAATATTTTCAGACATACCCATACTGAAGCCATTTACAAATTGCCAACTCTTCCCAGAACACCTATTCCAAGAAACAACCTGCAAGAAACTATTCGTTAAAAGAAAGCTCTCGTAAAAAAACCTATGTAGTAATTGGTGGTGATCAATAGACCGGAAAAAATTTACTTTTCTCAATTTTTTTGACTTAAATTTTCTATAATTTGCAAATTAGTCATAGATGGAGGAAAACCTCGAGTGTGAAGAGTTTTATGCAAAGTGTAGCTTTACTGGTTACGCATAAAGAAAAAAAGGATCTGTGTTTTTGGTATAGATCAAAATTAAGTATACTATTTGTTCAAGATTGCACAATTCCAAAGGCAGATATTGTGCAGACTTCAGCCCATGGAGATATCTGGGAAAAGGGCATCTCTGCCTTCGGACAACTACCCTCGGATCTCACGGAAAAGAGAGTCAACTTGGACGTCTACCCACAACACCTGCCTCTCATAATGCGTAGTAAGTTACCCAAATATCAAATGTTGCATTTACTAAACTTTCCATCCGACGTCGCTATTAATTTTCTTGGAAAAGATACATCCGGAGCTTTTTCGCATGATGTAGTGCGTTTTCTTTTGTTACGATAACCAACTTATTGCAATCATTTTAATATCTTGATATTATAAAATCTCGCGTTTTTTCGTCTGACAATCTTCTTACACTTGACTTACAAAACTAGTCTGCCTTTTCTAGTGCGCTTGTTTCTCAAAAAGTGACTCGTAAGTTGTCTAATATCTGTGTATAATTTTGTATTTTTGTCGTTAGAAGGCTTCTAGCTGGGGACTGGTTAGCGCCCAAAACTCTATCAAAATTCCGAAAGATTTGTTTGGTGGCTCCTCTTGTAGTTGGGAGTGTACTGTGTTTTCCCCAAAATAGGTTGCTCTCTCGGCTGGTTGAAAACTTCACTCCGGACAATTGAATTAATAATCAAGAATTGCAATACCAGCAATTGATAAAGTTATAGCGAGAAACAAATAACCGAATAACTTCAACAATCCAAAAGTAATTTTTCTATCTAAACTAACTAATAGTTCACACTAATGCAAAACAGTTCAATCAAACAATCCGAAAGTATCCAATACTCATGCAATTCAATTCTTAATCCAATAAATTTTAATAAGTTCTGCCTCCCAGTAGCTACGTTACTGACCAGAAACATATAATTTTCGCAATCACCAATTTTTTATAACTTTGCTGTTCCACTCACTGCACTTACCCAACTAGGTTTTTTTGCAATGAACTCACTAAATAACTAAAATTTTCTCTCTCTGAGAACCAACTCCTCCACTTGAGATTTCTCTTAATTTCGACTGACGAACCGCTGCTTCTCAACCTTGTAAGTCTTTCTCTCAGATTCGCTCTCTCGGGTCTAAAGGTTTTTCTTGTGCTTGAGGGTACTCAACCTTATCTGTTTTTTATCAGCAAAACGTAACGTGTCGTTCCTTTTCAAACATTCTGACCTAACTTATAAGTGTAGTAGTGGGCGTTGAATTTTGAACACGCGCTGTTGTTTATCTAAAGTAAATCTTTGCTTATGATGACCGGAATTCCATGGTTTACTTGGCTTGCAAATTTCAGGATTCACAAAAAATCATGTGCTATGTCACTTAATATTTATACATGCAAGCTAGTATTTATGTTTTCACAGCTATGGATATGTCTGATTGGTCCTAAGGATGCTTTGCTTCCCATTGTGATGTTACAATGTCTGTATTCAACCTTTTTTGAACTATTATCCTTATGATCACAATAGTGGAAAATCAGGGAAACTTTAGATCTTTTAGCATTTTTTTTTGTAGAATGGTCGTCAGCGTTGATACTTTAAACTGAGCGATATAAAATTTGCGTTCTTAACTTTCGAATGTGGTTTTAAGTAGAGATTTCGACTCTGGTAAAAGCATTCCTTCTTTCGTGAAAGTGCAAAAAAATTTTCAGTTATCATCCTTTTTTGTTTGTTTTAAACGCAAAATAAACCACTTTGGGTTAGCGGAAAAAACTCAATCTTTTTCTCAATGCATATGTAATTGTCCAAAGAGTCACAAGTTAAAATTTGAGGTCAGTCGGGCATGAGGAAGTAGGGTTTTCAGGACTTGCAGGGGGGTAGGTAAAAATCTAGACGCTTGGTTTCGTAATTTTTCAGTTTCTCTCTATCAGAAATTCCTTCAAACAGCCCTTGTGCTCCTTTGGACTTGTTAATCTAATCCCTAGAATACTTCAGAGCAATAATTAGTCCCGTCTCATACGTCGATCGAACTCACTTCATAACTCGTTATTTCCACTAAAAATTCTCTTTTTCAAACTTTTTGACCTTTTGAATCTCCGATACTTTTGTTACCGCTTTTTCTTGACAATAATGATTTCCTCCACTGTGTAATTACCAAAACTATAGTATTGTTACTCTTTTCGAGCTCTGATTTTAACTAGACAGTTTGATTTAACCGAAAAACCTCGCTAAATTCGACCTGACTGAGAGAAGTTGAACATAAGAACTCCAACAACTAATTGCATTAATTCCCAAGATCTATACCAAACTTCTCCTGCAAATACAAAACACTATTGAAACAATACTCTCACTAGTTCTCCTCAATTGGGATTACCGGTCTTGGATTCAAAACACTATTGCAATAAAATCTAACACTTTTTCAAATCGTTTTGTTTTCCTTTTCATTTCTTCATGCACGTCCCTTCAACCATCCTTTTCTTTTACTTGATTTTCATTTGGATTCAAACCCGTTTGATGGTTGTGCACAAAAGCCGAACAGTTGCTGAATTACACCAAAAAGTATCGGTTTTTAATGAGTAAAAGTCTTTGCTCCGACCATGCGCAAAATAAAACGTTTAGTTAATCCTTTTTCTCTAACATATAATTTGCTTTGCTTTTGCACACAGTATAGTTTGTGACAACAACGTTACCTCTCTGTCTTTAATTTGTATTCCCCATGCTATGGGTAATCGTTGGAGGCTAACAAACATGTTTTTCGTTGGAAAAATACAATAAATTTGGCCGACAAATCCTTCAAAGCATATCTTTTGTTTGTTTCCCTTTTTTATGCACTACTTTTTCCTAATTAACATACCCTCTATGTCCTTCCTGAAAATATTAAACACTAACCCCAATCTTGTAACTAATTATAGGTAATAAATATTCACTTTTATTATACCAAAATGGCTTTTTGGTGGTGCATTTTTGGGACTTGGGGGGAATTCATATATTAAAACTTCATTGCTTTTCCCAAGCCCTTCCATTCTTTTTTCTGGTGTATTCATACTTGGTTTCTTCCGTTTAATGACCTCGGAGTTTGGTTCTGACTACTTCTGACAACTTGATCACTCTGCAAATCTAGTCTCTGCGTTGTTTGCTTAACAAACAATTAATCAATTCGCTTCCACTTAAATCGCTCAAGTTTGTTCCTTTGGTTTACATTGTCAATATTCTCAAGATTAGCTCCTAAACTCTGCAAATAATTAGTATTTCAAAATCCAAGTCCCTCTCTCAACTAGGGGTTAAGGACCCATGATTCATATCAATTCCACACTCCTCCCTTCTAGACTATTATTCTCACGAATAAAAAAAATCCGTTGGTCCCTGAGTACTAGCACACCCTCTCCTTTGCACAAAAAGTTTTTTTGTTTAGAAACTTAGTAAACCTACGTTAGTTCGAAACATTTAAATAGATCTGCAAGTAAATGAAGATTAGGAAATTCCCAGAGCACCGTTAACTGATTAGATAATAACTAGAAATATAAGCATGATCATATATATGAGTAACTCAGTCAACCAACTCATTTTAAAGAAACAACACTGGCCGAAAAGAAACTCACAATCAAAACAATCCTTGACCAAGAACCCCAAATCTGTCTAATCTCAACCTAATTCCGAACATTGCAATCAACTTGGCCATCTTTTTCCCGTAATTTTTTTTTCTTTAGAGCATATGCACTACAGTATTAACAGCAGATTTATTGGTTCCATTATAAGCTTCTAGTTTAATATACGGCATAATAACTCCCATTTGTAAGAGCAGCATTGTCAGATCACAATTACTTGCTCTCACATCAGACAGTTCAACTTTACCAACTTTGTCAACGCTGCTTTCTTCCTCCGATGCTTGAATGGATGACCGCCTCCAATCTCATTCTTTGACTTTTTCTTTCGCTTGGAGAAGAACTAAACGACACCTCCCTCTTATATTTCACTCTCTCTTCTTGGCCGGATAAGCCTTTTGACAACTGATTCCAATCAGTTTCAATTGCTTTCTTGACTTCGAAATCCGAGGTTTGTTTCTGTTCCTTATCTCGCTTCGAAAAAGAACTCTTGAAGTGTACTGGCACTACATTCTCTCCAAAACCAAATTCACAAGCGTTTCCTACAACAATGGCGGCAACGTTTGAGTGATCGTTTTCTTTTTTGTCTGTTTCAACAATTGCGCATTGTTCCCAAATCCTGGTGAAAAAAATTTTGCCAAATTTTGCTGGTGTAGTCAATTTTTTTTCTTGCTCAATTCTGGAAATCCATCCGCGCATGCCTTTGCAACCGTGCTTTCACAACTCTCAGTCGCTTCATAACACACCTCGTCCGCTAGAAAAGTTACATGCCTCTCTTCTAAGTTATTACATTTTCCTCCCAATGACATTACGCTCAAATCAAATCCATCTCTCTCTTGCGACGCAAGGCTACCTGACTCTTGATGTAGTTCAGTAGCAATCGGGTGGCTACTAAACTTACTTCCCGTTGCCGAATCAAGAACGCGTTCTTGGGCAGAAGTCAAATGTGGCATACCTGTTTCTCCAAGTGACCGGACTTACCGGACCGTTTCTGTAAGGACCGGATGTGATGTAATCAGAGGCTCTCAACCCTTTAGAGCACTGTTTTCCAACTGTCAATCCATTTTTGGTAGTCAACTCAATCGATTCAGAGTTAATATGCCGCTCACAAATGTTTTGAAGGAATACATTGTCGTCCATGCATTCAAATTTGTTTTCATCGTCGCTATCGAAGAATCTGTAGACATCGCTAAGATCGTCTTCACTTATATTTGCATCGCCCTCCAACTTACTGTTAGCTGTTTCCTCGAGTGCTTCACTTCTCTGTTCTGCAACTTTTCTGTTCTTACCAACGTCCCACCGTGCAAAACATCGAACCATCATCTCCTTGAACTGTTCTTCTTCAGATTTTGTTTTTGTCGTAATCTGCTGTTCGATTTCTCCATCGAAATTGATTTTGCGACTGCCTCCAATGACATTCAAATCAGCCAGAGTCTCCGCACTGGACAGAGTGTCAATCTGCTTTGAAGTGATTCTCTTCTAGCACTGCTTTTACTCCGAAACCAACAGCTTCAATGGGAGACCAACGTTTAGTCAAAGAATTTTTCGGTGGCTTTTTCTTCATCACTGATTTGAGGATAATATCGGTTTTCACTTGAGCGTCTTTCTTTTTGTCTGATTTTGGAGTCCGCTCTCGGCGCGGTAACTCAACTCCTCTTTGTCAACAACGTCACCTGGAATAACTGGTCTGTCAATTTCACACTTTTAAGCTGCTTTCTCGTATTCCTGTTTCTCTGTCAAGTATCTCTTAAACGCGTCCTCATAAAACTGTGGGTTATTGGACAGTCTCAGATCAAAGAAGTACAAAGTTTCTTGAAGAGTCCAGGCGCGATTTCTTTGATCGGTTTTCCAAAATCCACGCGGCAAATAATTTAAAGCATCAAGAGCCCAACCACACAACTTGTCTGGTAGAAACCTCTTCACCTCTTCTTCTGAACACATGAAAACTTCACAAACATCTAATTAACACTCACGCCAGTCCTCACAAACTTCATGGCCAGGCGAAGGAAACTGTTTTATTAATCCGAAACCTGACATTGTTCTCCGAAATCTTCACTCTACTCTGAATGCTCCTCTGAGGCTTCAATTTCTGCTGCTATTCTTCTCGGCTCTTCTTCTCGTCTCCTTGTCTGAGAAAGCTCTTCAATCTATCTGCTCGCGTGCTTCCACCGCTACGCTGAGTTGGGATCCTCGTCCCGAGAAAAATCACTGACTGTCTTCCAAAATTACCCTCTCCTGGAAATATCTGTCTCTGTTGCTCAAATTATCTCAATCTGCTTCGTTCCACAAAACTTGTAATCTCTTTCTGACTATCGTCAACGTGTTCCTCGACTTGCTCTGCGTCGGAAGTCGCCAGCTTTAAGCACTTGTTGTAAGTTTATCACAACTCTCTTCACACTCGTATTCAAATCTTCTGAATAACTCCTTTTTTAACAAGAGAGCCCACCCAGGAGCGCCACTGTAGAATTTTGTATTTTTTTCGTTAGAAGGCTTCTAGCTGGGGACTGGCTAGCGCTCAAAACTCTATCAAAATTCCGAAAGATTTGTTTGATGGCTCCTCTTGTAGTAGGGAAGGTACTGTATTGTCCCCAAAATAAATTGCTCTCTCGGCTGGTTGAAAACTTCACTCCGGATATTTGTATTAATAATCAAGAATTGCAATACCAGCAACTGATAAAGTTACAGCCAGAAACAAATAACTGAATAACTTCAACAATCCAAAAGTAATTTTGCTATCTAAACTAACTAATAGTTCACATTAATGCAAACCAGTTCAATCAAACTATCCACAAGTATCCAATACTCATGCAATTCTCTTCCTAATCCAATTAATTTTAAGAAGTTCTGCCTCCCAGTAGCTACGTTATTGACCAGAGACCTATAATTTTCGCAATCACCAATTTTTTATAACTTTGCTGTTCCAATCACTGCACTCACCCAACTAGGTTCTTTCGCAATGAACTCACTAAATAAATAAATTTTTCTCTCTCTGAGAACCAACTCCTCCACTTGAGCTTTCTCTTAATTTCGATTGACGAACTGCGGCTTCTCAACCTCGTAAGTCTTTCTCTCAGACTCGCTCTCTCGCGTCTAATGGTTTTTCTTGTGCTTGAGGGTACTCAACCTTATCAGTTTGTTATCAGCAAAACGTAACGTGTCTTTCCTTCCCGAACATTCTGACCTAACGTATAAGTGTAGTAGTGGGCGCAGAATATTGGCCACGCGCTGTAGTTTATCTAAAGTAAATGTTTGCTTACGATGACCGGAATTCCCTGGTTTACTTGGCTTGCAAATTTCAGGATTCACAAAAAATCATATGCTATATCACTTAATATTTATACATGCAAGCTAGTTTTTATGTTTTCACAGCTATGGATATGTCTGATTGGTCCTAAAGATGCTTTGCTTCCCATTATGGTGTTACAATGTCTGTATTCAACCATTTTTGAACTATTCTCCTTATGATCACAATAGTGGAATAATCAGGGAAACTTTAGATCTTTTTGCATTTTTCTTTGTAGAATAGTCGTCAGCGTTGATACTTTAAACTGAGCATTATATAATTTGCGGTCTTAACTTTTAAATGTGGTTTTGGGTAGAGATTTCGACTCTGGTAAAAGTATTCCTTCTTTAGTGAAAGTACAAAAAAAATTCAGTTATCATCTCTTTTTTTGTTTGTTTTAAACGCAAAATAAACCATTTTGGTTTAGCGGAAAAAGCTAGCTCTTTTTCTCAATGCATATGTAATTGTCCAAAGAGTCACAAATTAAAATTTGAGGTCAATCGGGCTTGAGGAAGTAGTGTTTTCAGGACTTGCGGGGGCTTGGTGAAATTCTAAACGCTTGGTTTCGTAACTTTTGAGTTTCTCTCTATCAGAAATTCCTTCAAACAGCCCTTGTGCTCCTTTGGACTTGTTAATCTAATCCCTAGAATACTTCAGAGCAATAATTAGTCCCGTCTCAAACGTCGAACTCACTTCATAACTCGTTATTTTCACAAAAATTCTCCTTTTTAAACTTTTTGACCTTTTGAACCTCCAATACTTCTGTTACCGCTTTTTTTGACAGTAATGATTTCCTCCACTGTGTACTTACCAACACTATAGTATTGTTATTCTTTTCAAGCTCTGATTTTAACTAGACAATTTGATTTAACTGAAAAACCTCGCTAAATTCGACCTGACTGACAGAATTTGAACATAAGAACTCCAACAACTAATTGCATTAATTCCCAAGATCTATACCACACTTCTCCTGCAAATACAAAACAATATTGAAAAAATGCTCTCACTAGTTTTCCTCAATTGGGATTACCGGTCTTGGATTCAAAACACTATTATTAAAATCTAACACTTTTTCAAATCGTTTTGTTTTCCTTTTCATTTCTTCATGCATGTCCCTTCAACCATCCTTTACTTTTATTTGATTTTAATATGGATTCCAACCCGTTTGATTGTTGTGCAGAAAAACCAAACACTTGCTGAATTACATCATAAAAGTATCGGTTTTTAATGAGTAAAAGTCTTTGCTCCGACCATGCGCAAAATAAAACGTTTGGTTAATCCTTTTTCTTTAACATATAATTTGATTTGCTTTTGCACACAGTATGGTTTGTGACAACAACTTTACCTCTCTGTCTTCAATTCGTATTCCCCATGCTATGGGTAATCGTTGGAGGCTAACAAACATGTTTTTCGTTGGAAAAATACAATAAATTTGGCCGACAAATCCTTCAAAGCATATCTTTTGTTTGTTTCCCTTTTTTATGCACTACTTTTTCCTAATTAAAATACCCTTTATATCCTTCCTGAAAATATTAAACACTAACCCCAAACTTGGAACTAATTATAGGTAATAAAAATTCACTTTTATTATACCAAAATGGCTTTTTGGTGGTGCATTTTTGGGACTTGGAGGGAATTCATATATTAAAACTTCATTGCTTTTCCCAAGCGCTTCCATTCTTTTTTTCTGGTGTATTCATACTTGGTTTCTTCCGTTTAATGACCTCGGAGTTTGGTTGTGACTATTTCTGACAACTTGGTCACTTTTCAAATCTAGTCTCTGCGTTGTTTGCTTAACAAACAATTAATCAATTCGCTTCAACTTAAATCGCTCAAGTTTTTTCCTTTGGTTTACATTGCCAATATTCTCAAGATTAGCTCCTAAACTCTGCAAATTAATTAAAGTAGATTAAAGTAATCAGTAAAGCAGATTAAAGTAAAGCAGATTAAAGTAATCTGCGGCGTGACCTCGTGGGTCTTTTCAGACTGTACCTGGACTCTGCAACGGTTCTCAACAGACTGTACAGGCTCTGGAAGGAGGTCTGTTCAGACTATACTGGTCAAAGTGCCAAAGACTCCAGACTCTCTGAGTCTAAAAACTACACTACAGTCTGAATATTGTCTGACGAGGGAACAGTCCAGAACTTGCAAAGTCTGATCAGGCTTTGATCAGACTGTACAGGTTCTGGACTGTTTCCTCGGACTGTTCCCTGGACACACACGCACACACGCTCACACACACATACGAACCGCGTGAAGTGGGAATTGCCATTCAGTCATCTAACAAGTCTAAACAGGTTTTTTAAACTTGATCGCTAAAGTTGTTATCGTCATTTTGTTCATTTTT
Source organism: Convolutriloba macropyga (assembly GCF_964194025.1). Lineage (NCBI taxonomy): Eukaryota > Metazoa > Xenacoelomorpha > Acoela > Convolutidae > Convolutriloba > Convolutriloba macropyga. The sequence goes on along the minus strand of NC_134482.1, from coordinate 765,293 downwards.
CAGCGCATGTGACCGACTTTCGCTCCAAGATTAAAATGAAGAAACATATCTGGAATCATGCAAAGGTGGTGTTTGATTACCTAACTCAGAACACAACCAATTGCAGAGCTCCAGACTGTGTGTTAGCAGCTGTTCATATTCGCATGGGGGATTACGCCACTCATTTGGTGAAAATGGGCTTTAAACCCGATTTGATGAAGACCGATTACCTGCCGAATGCATTCAACTATACAATCTCAAATTATAAGGTGGGAATTTCCTGTCAACTGAATTTTTTATTCAAAATTGATCCAAAATTTTTTGGTCCAAATAAGGCCTTCAATTATACTTATCTCAAATTATAAGGCGGGAATTTTCGGTCAACTAAATTTTTCACCAAAATTGCTACTCAACGAAATCTTTGGTGTAAAAGCCCAATATGTAGAAACTTTCAGCTTCAACTCACGATCTAATGGACACATTTTATAGGTTTCTCGCATTAAAGCAAATTTGTCGAAATCAACGACGCAATGCGAATATCACCGACCAAACTGTCGTTCCTTCGTCGCTGATTCGTAAAGCGAATTTTAGGGACAAAAGCAATGCTAAATTTAGCGACTAATACCCCCGAATCAAAAGATTATCAAATGATTATTAGTCTTGATACAAGGATTAGAGTCAATTACACTTTGTCGCTGGATTGCGCGCACTGTAAAATGGGAAAAGTACCGACCTATACAAAAAAAATTCGAGCGCCTCGGACTTCTTCGTACTCGCTTATTCTCCTAATCTTAATACGTTTGTGCGGTAAACAACAATATTGCTGAGTATATATAATGAAGCAAATGCGAAAAACCAATGAAATAGAGCCTGTTAAAGTTCCTTGAAAAATAACAGTCGGGGTGATGTAAAAAATGAGCGAACGAATGAGCCCAAGAAGAGCAAAACACCTTGTAAACAATGTGTTCAAAGATCGGAAACCCAAAAAAATGCTTCAGTGTAACCCATAACTGTTTCCTTTCGCTAAGATACAAATTTATGAAGAATAGTCAGTAGAAATTTTATAATAAAAGAATTTTGTCAGGATATTCAGCACACGAAGTCTGTTTGAAGAGAAGACTTAAGTTTTTTTTTATCGAAATGGAGTACTAAAATGCTCAGTAAGTCCTTGTAATCCTAACGGATTATTATTTTTGCTGATAACATTAGAGTGCTTATCTCGTCGGAATTCTTTAAGTAATTGGAAATGGAAAACATTTTCTTCAAAAGCATACAAACATTTGAGTTCAGGACAACCAATCATTTTTTTTGGGGGGAGGGGGGCTGCAATACGGTCAGATGGATAGAATTTGTTTGCTGGATGTCCAAGCAAGTTAAATAGGATATTTGTAGATTTGAACAGCTGCGAAGCAAAAGAGTTTTTTCCGGACAATAAATTTAAACAGATTAATGCTCCTCTTGCTAAAATCAAAGATTATAGGCAATTTCCTCCGGAAAAGGAGTCATAGATGCTGAAGGAGTCATAGATGCTTGTCAGCATGTAGACCGAATGAAAATCCTAGGACAAAGTCATGACCGATTTTCGCGCAGTCACTACAAATGACTTTTTGGTGAAGTGACTGGAAGAAGAATTGGGGGACATTAGAAACGAGGAATGGCCTAAAAGTATAAGAAAAATATGAATCATATGTCTTACCTGAACCTTTTTGAAGTAAGAAAAAAATAGTCAAAAGCGAATATCTCTGTACAAATGTGGTCAAAGTTATTCATCTTAAAGTTATTGCTCAGAAACCGTGGGTCTGTTTTTGATGTCGGGTGAATACATTTTTGTGTTTCAGAATGTCGTATTCCTAATGTTTGGAGAGAATGACGCTGAGTTGAGACAGTATCTCAATTCTCACATGTCTTCATTTCCGTCATCCATTAGAATGGTTATTGTTGGACCAGAAAGAGATCGAATGCTTGGAGCTGATAAGAAAGAACTGAGCCTCGGTAAGTCGGAGAGACTCTAGTTTTGCGAACCAGGGTCGAGAAAACGTTTGTAAGTGTTTATGTAAAGATCTGAGCTGACGATTGATGAAACAAAAAAAATTTCTAGGCTATATCATAGTTTTAAGGATTAAACAAGAGTTGCGCTGATTAGGTCAGTTTTTAAATTCTTCAAGTATTAGATAAATCTGTGAAAGAACTGTGCTTTATCTTTGAAATTTCTGAAATATTACGGATTTATTTAAGATATGAGTTGAATCGTCGTTTGGTCAGAGGAATATATATCTGACAGGAGGATCTTTCACGTTTTTATTGAAAATTGAACTTGAAATGAAGATTTATGACTTTGTGCAAGTGTTGAAACAATAAGACAATCAATTGCTGTAGATTCAGTGCAAAAAATACATCACAGAAATTCAATTCGAGCAGTTTTCTTTGTTCTGCAACTTCCTAAAAACAAATGTCGGTCTTCCTAAAACAACTCGTATATTTTAAAAATTGAAATTGTTCGTTGAAGACAAATCAATTTCATATTTCTGACTGTCGTTGAAAACTTTGCTGTGTGGATTGGAGCTATTAGCTTCTATATGTTTCATTCCGAAGTAAAAAATTACCAACAAAATAATGAAGTTTTGTTACTATGTGAGGTTCAATCTAACAAGTTAATTTTTTAGCTGTGGGAAACGTAACCTGATTTCTTGAAAATTTGCGCTTGGTAAGATATACACAAGATCCTGGAAGCCCTTTTTCTGTGCTGAAAACAAAATCTTAATATAGCTTTTATTAATAAAACAATTTTTAACGGATTTTTATCGGGGTCATACGGTATATGTGTGAAAGAAAAACTTTAGCGGAAAAACTGTCTATTCTGGAAAAAGCTGTCTGTACACAAATTTTTCAGCCAACACAATAAAGAAATGCTACGAAACTAGTCTGATGTGTTAAATTTTCTTTGAAACTACCAACACCTGGCCCCCCAGACACAATCAGCACTGAACCATTAGCCATTGTTATTGTTCCCACCTCACTTGTGGATGGAGGAACTATATACTTAAATGGGTTTTCTTGTTCAGTCAATTTTAGCCGATCGATATATTCACTGTAGAGAAATGTGAGTGGTATCCTTAAAAAGCTGGTCCAGCGTAGAGCTAGGAATTTTTTTTTTTTGAAATTTGCTTTTCCGAGGAGTTATCGGGGTTTTAAATTTTGTGTGAACACCGGACATTCGGACGATTTTGTTCAATTTTTAGCTTATTTTTAGTTCAGATTAAGATTTTTTCTAAAGAAATATCAATTCAAATTTACATTTCTCGCTACTCAATGAAAAAATTTTCCATTTATAATAGAGGAAAGGCGAGAAAAGCGGTAGTTTGGGTCTCATGGCTAAGTTTACTATATAACATAAAACTCGAAATCTCGTTGATAGCTGTTTCTTTTAGAATTTTTTTTGTTTTTAAAGTCACTTATAGACTAGTCAGTTTCCATATCGAGATTCAGTTATTAACCATTGTCATATACAGTCAAATGAAGCAAAATGAACAAAATATTCGTTTTCGAGCGATCACACTTGTTTTCTTTTGACTTCTACTCTAACTTTTTGTAATTTTTAATGAATTTCTGAACTTCTTGCTGAGATTTTACTAAGTTTTTGAAGTCCTATAGCATAAAGCTGTTGACCAAAAAGGCAGGAGGCTCCTTAATGAGCATTAACTGAAACTATCTAGAGCTTTGAGGGACATCTAATGGCTCTTAATTCATTAAAAATAATTTTTCGAATTTTCTTTGAATATCATATACATTGATCTCAAACCTATTTCTTCAATTCTATGTCATTTTTAGTAGAAAGAGGCCTTTTTCTTTTCTAATGCGAACAAAATTAATCTGGATACCAATTTGGAGTTCTAATTAATGGTTGTATGACTTCAATGCCACGAGTTTTCATATATTTTTTTAAAAAAAATTTGGGTTTTTTCTCATTATTTTGGTTTCCATTGAAATATTATAAGATTATATTAACACTGATAGTTCTCCTTTGCTTAGAAAAAACGTTCAAATGATCATAGAGAATTTTTTTAGAGAAAGGCTTTCGATTTAATTGGCTTACACATTTTCTTCTCGCATTTTTCTATTGAGTTTTTGGTTTTCGCCTGTTTTTATTGTTGTTTTCATAAACATAAGATTTATTGTGACATCATAAATGATGAATTATGAATAGCAAACATCATAGTTTTCCCGTCGAGGCATTATTTAGCGTTTTTATTGATTTCCTTTGAAAGCTATTGAATTTATGTCGTTGATATTACGTGTCTTTCGTAAAAACTGCATGATTTTGATATACCTATTCATATTTGTTGATTTTCTGACGTCATTTTTTAACGAAGAAGCATCCCATTGTTGTTTTGAAATAATTGAAGATAGAATAATTACTTAAAAGTTTATAATTGAATGGCTTCGTGATTTATCGTTTATGACAGTCTTTTATTCTTTCTCAAGTCGTGAAACTCGAAGAGGTCTCACAGGCTTCTAATCGAAGACTGCCCAAATAATGCTACGCAATTTTGTCAGTGAATCGCTCTTAAAAGTATGAATTTAGTTGTTTTCGATAATATTTTAGATTTTTCAGTTCTTGTTGCCCTTTTCTAAGAATGATGTTTTTAGCATATTCGCGTAGTAAACGATCCAAATGATTTTCAAATAAGGACCAAGTGAACTTATTCAATTACTCAGTACTTTTTTAGTTTAATTAGTATAGATCATAATTGAAATAAGAGAAATAATATTGAGATTAATCTAATTTTTTAATGGCTCAAATAATTTGTTTTTTCGCAAATCGTTTGTCTTTTTTATTAGTTTTTCTACAACTTAACTTCGTTTGTATGGATCAGTCTAAAAAATTACAGTTCCTATCGATTTTGTACTGATTTTTTGCTACGTGATCATGAATTATTTTATGTTAATGGTTTTTGAGACGTATGAAGTTATGAGACATTTTAAAAAATGTTGACTGAATTTTAACTTTTGCCTCATTATTTCTTCTTGTCGACTTTCTAACTAGTCCCGTTAGGGAAAAGTCATATCTGCCTTGTAGTTAAGAAAAAGTGATTGTTTAGCTAATGTTTCTTCTGATTGCATTTTGACGTTATCACAAGGTGCTTTTAAATTTAGATTTTGAGGCTTTGTCGCGAAATTTTGTTTTTGCTGATTTTGTTGTTTGTTTTGTTCTCGTAGTTTATTTAATGCAGATCTCGTGAGCGCTTTAATAAGGCACGGGATTATGCAATTCAATTTTTAGCTTGAATATGTAAAAATTTTTTAAACTCAAACATTAAATTTTGATTATCGCTACATTTGGTTGACAAATAAGTCAAAATGTAGATGAGCTCGAATCGGAACATCATGTGCAATCGCGCACATTAACGAGCCTCTTGTTCGGTTCTGTTTTCTTATTCTGACGCGTGCTATGATCTTCACATAGTTCAGACCAGTGTTATGTTACAGAGCAAAATAATCGTCTATATTTACTTTTTCTGAGCCTTGGTGAGAAAAATGAAGCTGATGTCCCCATGGACAATGAAAAGGCATTGTAGGTATTATTTTCTAAAATAAGTTTTGCGAAAAACAAGCATATAAGCTCATTGCTTTTTTTTTTTAAAAAAGTATCGAATGCTACCAAGACACAGTTTTGAGCCGACGAAATTGGAGTCCAAGGTTTCTGTACTGATATGCAATCAGGGTCCGTGTATTGGGAACAATTGTCTGCTATTTTTCTGATATAACTTTCATCCATCGATGGGGTTTTGATTTCTATGAAAGCTCACTTGATTACCTGATTGGAGAAAACCAAAGAAACCTCAGAGGTGAAATTTTGTGGAAAATCTATAAAATAGATCCAGTTTATGTTAGCTGACTTTAATTCGCTAAGCTGGGGGGGGGGGACACAAACGGGAAGGATCCGAGAAAGATATTAACTGTATTCTAGGTTTTTTTGGCACACGGGGTTTGAGTTTTCACATTAAAGATTTTGTGACTGTTTGCTTCCATGAAGTTGAAACTAAATGTGACTTAAAAATTTAATGGAGTACATAAGAGCTGCGATGTTTAGGTGTGGACTTTGCAGTAATGTCAATGGTGGATGTGTTGATTATGACTTATGGTAGCTTTGGACTGTTTGCAGCACTCCTCACAAAAGTCAAACATGAGGTACATCCCGGTCGCGGAAAATCGGGAAAATATGGAAGATAAGCGGTGAAAAGTTGGGTTTTCTTTACCGCAAATTTCTTACATAATTTTGCGGTGAAATGCGGTGAAATTATGTAATTTTACCGTTAGATAAAGCGGTGATCTTGTAAAAATTCACCACGTTTCACCGCTTACATATTACCGGCCTTACACGGATCCGAACCTCTCCCCTCCTGATTTTCAGCCACTTCTTCTTCCACTGCGAAAGCACTCACGAAACATTTATATAAAAACGCTTATTTATTTTTAATTCATATCAAATTCACTCTACTTTCTGTAAAACATGCGCGTCGAAATTTTGTAAAATTAGCGGTGAAATTGCAGTAGTTAGCGATGAAATTTGATGATTTTTTATTATCAGTTCACCGCTTACTCTAGTGGTCAAATTACATAATTTCACCGCTTAAAAATAGTTTAAAAAGATATATGATTAATTGTGAGTAAATTTTCCATGCGCCTTTTAATAATGGTATTATAACTTTTTTGGACAAAAAAAAATTGAAGCGTTTTATAAGCAGTGAAATTATGTTATTTCACCATTAGGTGAAGCGGCGAATTTATGTAATCTCCCCGCATTCATTGCCGATATCACACAATTTTAACACTTTTTACTAAGCGGTGAATTTATTTAAATTCACCAATAAGTTAAGCAGTGAAATTATGTATTTTTTTAATTACGTTCACAACTTATCTCACATAATTTGGACACTTTTTTATAGCTGCGATGCTGCATGCTGAGCGGAGCTATATTGCGGTGCTCTTGGTTTTTTACAATTCAAAGAATTTGAATTGTGTTGGGGCGCTCTTTTTTTAAAGATCTGTTCACACAACTTCATCATTTTTGAACTCAAAATGGAGTAGTGATTTTGATAACGCCAAATAAAGAGAAAAAGCGAGTCATTGATTTTCTGCTTTTTGTTTGTTTTTTAGAAATGCTTTTCCCATGTCACTGAGAGTCCGTTCTAGGTGTAGTTTTCTGTTTAGTCAATTAAAATTCTTTGAATTGTACGTCAGGACTTACGGGATTCAAGTTTCTTCCGGGAAGAATATACTTGCTGTTCACGAGAAGTATTGCTTTTGATATAGCTCTTAGTAGAGTTACAATGAACTTCCAAAGGTTTTAAACCACTACTGGGAATTCAACTGGTTTTTTTTGGCTAAACTAACTAACGTTATGCAACAGAACAAATACACAACGTAATGCTCTACCAGGGACATTGATTTTACCAGAGCCAATGGAGAAATAACGTGGAAAAGAGTGTAAAGAGTGTAAAAAATGTGTTTACGCCGTTAGTGTAAACCTAAAGTGTTTTCAAGTGTGTAATAAGAGTGGGCGAAAAAGTCTAAGGAGTGTAAAAATAAGTGTAACGTCTTCAAAGTTAAACTCTTCCACTCTTTTCCCTGTTAAATACAACCGAAATTCACTTGAAATCCTAGTTCTCGCTTAATAACGTAAGAATGTGGGTGGACAACTCAGCCCGGGACAGCAACGTCTCTTGCATCCTTTCACGGACGCTGCGATAAATTATTTTGAAGAAAACCGGCCCAACTAAAACAACGATAATTCTTCCCACGTTTTCATTAAAAAAATACAACTTTATGCCGCAATAAGCCCCACTTTTCATACTCACTGTTCAGACATTTTTTTTTACTTTGTTTGAGGGCATCCCAGACTTTTTTTATGTGGTATCAACTTCAAGTTTTCTGTACCTACAATTGCCCTGAAAAGATCATTGACAGCGTCTCAACAAATTTTTGTTTTCTTTTGAGTTAAAATTGTCAAAAAAAGTTGTTTTTCTAATGATATATTGACAAATACTCGTTTTTTGATGTGATGGAAATCCAGAGAGATTTCTGCGTTGCATCTCTATTTCTGACCGATTTGTAGCCAATTTAATCAATATCAAAAAGAATATTTGCAAGCTTAAGCAAAAAAGTTTACTTAAGCAAAGAAAGAGGCAGATCACATCAGATGCATTAGATTGGTCAATAGTTCATGAAATGTTGAGACATATCAGAAGTTTTCAGAGCGAATTTATGTTGAAGTTTATAAAGAACCGAGAATAGTCATATGTTTTGGTCGTAGTTTGTTTCAGTTGCAAATATTCGCAACGCTTAATTTTTCTAATTTTTTTTGCATTGTGATCTTTATTTATGTCACATATTGAAGGTGGTAGATAGAGCAATATCAAAACTGTAAAATATCGTGTTAACAATAATTTCAATAATTGTATTTTTTTGCAGTTTTGCATGTGAAAATTTATCTTTGAACTCTGATTCTGTGATCATTCGTACTACTTTACGCCAAATTAGAATAGGTTTGTTCTGTTTGATTGAATAATCAAGTCCACTTAATGCAATTTGGATTGAATTTTTAAGTTTGATTATATTGCATGCTGACCCCTGTTTCTGATGTTTTCGTTTATGTAGTGCTTCAATTCAAGTTTCCGCAAGGAAGGTTGATTGTAATATTATACAAATTAATCATTTGAAACAACCTTTGCAAAAACCGCTTGAAGCATTTTTCTGTTTTAGGTCTTTTTGGTATAACAAGATACCACAGCGAAAAAAAACCTGATTTCGAAACCAAATACCTCCAATTTTTATCAGAGTAAAATGATGTATTATAGTGAGAGAAAAGTGAAATAGCAGTCAACTTTGGTTTATTTCATTTTTTTTATTAAAAAAACCTATTTTTATCATGCAACGAAATCAAGCAGAATAAGATTCTTCAGAAGAGCCGACAAGAGCAACCTTATTTTCCCTTTAATCAAGTTTCTTGAATTTTTTTGCAAATTAGCTAATTTATGACTGCCTTTTTTTGCTGTCATAATTTTTTTGCGAGAAAATTTCTCAAATTCTTAAGTTGTTGATGCTCTTTTAAAAAAACTTATTTATCTGTTATACCAGGCCAGTCATTACTGTTTATTCCTTATTAAATTCTAAACAAAAATTGACTCTTTTTCTTCAAACGGGTTGCTGGCGCTATTAATTGAAGCTTGCGTTCGATTTTCTGATCCAGCTTCCTGTTAAAATTTTTTCATGTTTCTTTAAAAGATTAAAGTGAGTTTTTCAAAATAATTGTTATAATGCTCAAAAAAGGTATTTATAAATGCTTGTTAAACATTAGTTTCAATAGTTGTTATAAATTTAAACAGTTTAATTGATTTTTTTTCTTTCGTAAACTAATTATTAGTTTAAAGGTTGTCCTAAATTTCCAATGGCTCGATTTTTTCAAAATTCAATTTTCGTGCCAATATAAATAGTGTTGATTTGTTTTGAAAAAATTATGTCGCGTTTTTTTTCAAAATTGAGTTTCTTGAGCTTAAACCTAATTTTATAAACTTTTTCACTTTTCTTTTTTTTCCTTTCGCGTAAATTAAGAATGATTTTTTGTACGATGCAGAACGTATTTTTTTGATTCATTTATTTATAAAAATTACAAAATAGTCTTCAATCTCTCTGACTTTCTTAGTTGTTCTGATACATTATTTGCACTATGCATTTGATGATACAAAACATAGTTGATAAAAAAAATTTCTACAACATTTTTGATGATTTTGCAGAACGATTGCTATTCCTAGATAGATGATCACTCGTTAAAGTTAGTGTTTCATACGGAAATTTGCGAATTCGCAAATAACGAATTTTAAAAAAAGTCTTTTTGATCGGGTCAAGGAGTTGACCAATTCGAACCAAACATGGTATGGAGAATCCCCTGTGTAATTAGAGCATAAAACAAAAAGAATTTTTGGTATAGTTTGCCTAGGAAAAAAGTTAGTGTTTCATACGGAAATTTGCGAGTTTCGCAAATAACGAATTTTAAAAATAGGTCTTTTTCATCGGGTCAAGGAGTTGTCCAAATCAAACCAAACTCGGTATGGAGTATCCTCAGTGTGTTTAGAGTCTAAAACGAAAAGAATTTTTGCTATAGATTGCCTAGGAAATGTAAAATTTATTTAATGAAGAGGTGCACCCCCCCCCCCCCCCTGCCCCGTTGCGACGTCGGTTAGTCGGTTCCCCCCGCTGGGATTTTGTGCACCTCATGTTGGGGACGTAGTTGGCGTATTGGGCACATGTCTGCAGCTGTCTGGATTGTCATTGTCAAAAAACCAGGTAATGTAAAAAATGATGTTGCTTTGAAAACCCCGAGTCGTGGTAGCGCTTAAAAGTTTTTATTCACCGCATTCTGACGATAGCGCTGAAATATTTTTTTTCCACCGCATTCTGCTCGTAGCGATGAAAATTTTTTCTCACCGCTTAAGCGGTGAAAAAAAATTCACCGCTACTAGCATAATGCGGTGAAAAAATTTTTTCAGCGCTACCACGAAGCCGTGAAAAAAATTTTTCACCGCTACCACGAAGCCGTGAAAAAAATTTTTCACCGCTAAAATTGCTAATTTACAAAAATTCACCGCTCTATTAACCGCTAATCTTACAAAAATTCACCACTATGAACGCATTGAACGCTAAAAGATGCGGGCGCTTTGCGGTGAAAAAAGTTTTTTTTCACCGCTAATCACCGCTAATCTTACATCATTTTTTTTGACCAAACGTCGACCCGGGTTTGGCGACTCAAGTGACTTTCCAAGGTATGGCAGTGAATCTAGTGAATCCTCTATTGACCCCATTCTCTCCATGACTCACGTGATCCTTCGGATAGAGTACCTGTAAATAGTCAAACTAGATGTGACCAAATTTTGAAGACATCTTGTATCCGCGTCGATCACGAGCTAGAAATTGCATGAAGTCAAACTCAAATGTTTCCTTGCCCCCTTCGGGAATAACTCCCATCTTAGTCAATTCAGGTTCCAGCTAACATCTCTATAGTCTCTCAACTGATGGTTCCCCACTATTAGATATGAAAATTCCATACTATGCCTCAATGCAAAAACCCATTCGAAAAGTTGGGCTACCTTTGATAAAACTTGGACGCAGATATTGTCCAGAACATTTAATTTTTTCCGGACCATGTTTTTTTAGTCGCGCTAAACACCACGTGACAATAGATTCTTGATATTTTTAGAACGCTTTCAAAAGCAACGTCTGGAAAAAGTAAATATGATTTAAGAAAGCGAGAACTTGCTTTTTGATTTAAAGAAAGTAACAAAAATTTGCAAATTTTGATATAAGGAAATCTGAGGATAACTATTGATTGCAAAAATTATGCTTCGCCGTAGACCTCATGAGAACTAAAAAGTGTGTTATAAGATGAACAAGAGAAATATATTTAAAAATGAGCTGAGCTAAACCTAATTAGAACAACAGATGAATGTTTAAAAATACGTACACAGAAAGTTAATTCAGACTTTGTGATAACGAAAAACAAAAAACTCTGCTGGTTTTTGTCGTCCGAGTGATCATCCATCTAGGAATAGCAATCGTTCTTCAAAATCATCAAAAATGTTGTAGAAATTTTTTTATCAACTATGTTTTGTATCATCAAATGCATAGTGCAAATAATGTATCAGAACAACTAAGAAAGTCGGAGAGATTGAAGACTATTTTGTAATTTGTATAAATAAATGAATCAAAAAAATACGTTCTGCATCGTACAAAAAATCATTCTTAATTTACGCGAAAGGAAAGAAAAGAAAAATGAAAAAATTTATAAAATTAGGTTTAAGCTCAAGAATCTCAATTTTGAAAAAAAAACGCGACATAATTTTTTCAAAACAAATCAACACTATTTATATTGGCACGAAAATTGAATTTTAAAAAATTGAGCCATTGGAAATTTAGGACAACCTTTAAACTAATAATTAGTTTACGAAAGAAAAAAAAATCAATTAAACTGTTTAAATTTATAACAACTATTGAAACTAATGTTTAACAAGCATTTATAAATACCTTTTTTGAGCATTATAACAAATATTTTGAAAAACTCACTTTAATCTTTTAAAGAAACATGAAAAAGTAAGTTTTAACAGGAAGCTGGATCAGAAAATCGAACGCAAGCTTCAATTAATAGCGCCACGAACTCGTTTGAAGAAAAAGAGTCATTTTTTGTTTAGAATTTAATAAGGAATAAACAGTAATGACTGGCCTGGTATAACAGATAAATAAGTATTTTTAAAAGAGCATCAACAACTTAAGAATGTTGAGAAATTTTCTCGCAAAAAAATTATGACAGCAAAAAAAGGCAGTCATAAATTAGCTAATTTGCAAAAAAATTCAAGAAACTTGATTAAAGGGAAAATAAGGTTGCTCTGTACTCGGCTCTTCTGAAGAATCTTGTTCTGCTTGATTTCGTTGCATGATAAAAATAGGTTTTTTTAATAAAAAAAATGAAATAAACCAAAGTTGACTGCTATTTCACTTTTCTCTCAATATAATACATCATTTTACTCTGATAAAAATTGGAGGTATTTGGTTTCGAAATCAGGTTTCTTTTTCGCTGTGGTATCTTGTTATACCAAAAAGACCTAAAACAGAAAAATGCTTTAAGCGGTTTTTGCAAAGGTTGTTTCAAATGATTAATTTGTATAATATTACAATCAACCTTCCTTGCCGAAACTTGAATTGAAGCACTACATAAACGAAAACATATCAGAAACAGGGGTCAGCATGCACTATAATCAAACTTAAAAATTCAATCCAAATTGCATTAAGTGGACTTGATTATTCAAACAAACAGAACAAACCTATTCTAATTTGGCGTAAAGTAGTACGAATGATCACAGAATCAGAGTTCAAAGATAAATTTTCACATGCAAAACTGCAAAGAAAATTATAATTATTGAAATTATTGTTAACACGATATTTTACAGTTTTGATATTGCTCTATCTACCACCTTCAATATGTGACATAAATAAAGATCACAATGCAAAAAAATCAGAAAAATTAAGCGTTTCGAATATTTGCAACTGAAGCAAACTACGACCAAAACATATGTTTATTCCCGGTTCTTTATAAACTTCGACATAAATTCGCTCTGAAAACTTTTGATATGTCTCAACATTTCATGAACTATTGACCAATTTGATGCATCTGATGTGATCTGCCTCTTTCTTTGCTTAAGTAAATTTTTTTTGCTTAAGCTTGCAAATATTCTTTTTGATAATGATTAAATTGGCTACAAATCGGTCAGAAATAGAGATGCAACGCAGAAATCTCTCTGCATTTCCATCACATCAAAAACGGGTATTTGGCAATATATCATTAGAAAAACAACTTTTTTGACAATTTTAACTCAAAAGAAAACAAAAGATTGTTGAGACGCTGTCAATGATCTTTTCAAGGCAATTGTAGGCACAGAAAACTTGAAGTTGATACCACATAAAAAAAGTCTGGGATGCCCTCAAACAAAGTAAAAAAATGTCTGAACAGTGAGTATGAAAAGTGGGGCTTATTGCGGCATAAAGTTGTATTTTTTTAATGAAAACGTGGGAAGAATTATCGTTGTTTTAGTTGGGCCGGTTTTCTTCAAAATAATTTATCGCAGCGTCCGTGAAAGGATGCAAGAGACGTTGCTGTCCCGGGCTGAGTTGTCCACCCACATTCTTACGTTATTAAGCGAGAACTAGGATTTCAAGTGAATTTCGGTTGTAATTAACAGGGAAAAGAGTGGAAGAGTTTAACTTTGAAGACGTTACACTTATTTTTACACTCCTTAGACTTTTTCGCCCACTCTTATTACACAATTGAAAACACTTTAGGTTTACACTAACGGCGTAAACACATTTCTTACACTCTTTACACTCTTTTCCACGTTATTTCTCCATTGGCTCTGGTAAAATCAATGTCCCTGGTAGAGCATTACGTTGTGTATTTGTTCTGTTGCATAACGTTAGTTAGTTTAGCCAAAAAAAAACAGTTGAATTCCCAGTAGTGGTTTAAAACCTTTGGAAGTTCATTGTAACTCTACTAAGAGCTATATCAAAAGCAATACTTCTCGTGAACAGCGAGTATATTCTTCCCGGAAGAAACTTGAATCCCGGATCGAGGTGTCACCGCAATTCAACAAAAAATTATGAAAGTTAACCGGTGAATGTGAAAAATTTTGAAAGATAAACGGTCAATGCGTCGAAAAAAAACATTATCACCTGGTAGCGGTGAAATTACATAATTTCACCGCTGAATTTAGCGATTAAATTACATGATTTCACCGCTTTGAAAAACATAGCCGGCAGATTGCCGGAACAGCTTCGAAAGAATAGACTTGCGTGCCATATAAAAGAAACAGATACAGATTTAAATTGAAGAAAAAACTAGCTCAAAAACTAGGTAAAAAACATTCAGCGATAAATTAATAATGCTTGTTAAAATTCATTCTACAGAAGCTTTTTATTAGGGAGCTTTATTGCACTTATGAGTTCCTTTGACATTAAACAAATTCAAATTAACCCTATGTTTTAAAGTGCGAATTTCATTTTATTGAGTGAGGTAAGTCACGTATGATCAAAACCTAATCGCGCAAGTGATCTAAAAAGTTTTGCTGAAGAGAGTGAGAAATGATGTCACGCACGCAAAGGCCGTTAGTGAAAGGAAGAATTCAGAAAATTTGACGTTATCGGCTTTGCTGTGTGAACAAATGTAAAACGAAAAAAGAGCGTCAAACGACAAAACAAAAACATATCAGGACAAGTCCTGACGTACAATTCAAAGAATTTTAATTGACTAAACAGAAAACTACACCTAGAACGGACTCTCAGTGACATGGGAAAAGCATTTCTAAAAAACAAACAAAAAGCAGAAAATCAATGACTCGCTTTTTCTCTTTATTCGGCGTTATCAAAATCACTACTCCAATTTGAGTTCAAAAATCATGAAGTTTTGTGAACAGATCTTTAAAAAAAAGAGCGCCCCAATACAATTCAAATTCTTTGAATTGCAAAAAACCAAGAGCACCGCAATATAGCTCCGCTCAGCATGCAGCATCGCAGCTATAAAAAAAATGTCCAAATTATGTGAGATAAGTGGTGAACGCAATGAAAAAAATATATAATTTCACTGCTTAACTTATTGGTGAATTTAAATAAATTCACCGCTTAGTAAAAAGTGTTAAAATTGAGTGATATCGGCAATGAATGCGGGGAGATTACATAAATTCGCCGCTTCACCTAATGGTGAAATAACATAATTTCACTGCTTAGAAAACGCTTCAATTTTTTTTGTCCAAAAAAGTTATAATACCATTATTAAAAGGCGCATGGAAAATTTACTCACGATTAACCATACATCTTTTTAAAACTATTTTTAAGCGGTGAAATTATGTAATTTGACCACTAGAGTAAGCGGTGAACTGATAATAAAAAATCATCAAATTTCATCGCTAACTACTGCAATTTCACCGCTAATTTAACAAAATTTCGAGGCGCATGTTTTACAGAAAGTAGAGTGAATTTGATTTGAATATGCGTTTTTATATATATGTTTCGTGAGTGCTTTCGCAGTGGAAGAAGAAGTGGCTGAAATTCAGGAGGTGAGAGGTTCGGATCCGTGTAAGGCCGGTACTATGTAAGCGGTGAAACGTGGTGAATTTTTACAAGATCACCGCTTTATCTAACGGTGAAATTACATTATTTCACCGCATTTCACCGCAAAATTATGTAAGAAATTTGCGGTAAAGAAAACCCAACTTTTCACCGCTCATCTTTTTTTCATATTTTCCCGATTTTCCCGATTTTCCCCGACCCGGGATGTACCTCATGTTTGTCTTTTGTGAGGAGTGCTGCAAACAGTCCAAAGCTACCATAAGTCATAATCAACACATCCACCATTGACATTACTGCAAAGTCCACACCTAAACATCGCAGCTCTTATGTACTCCATTAAATTTTTAAGTCACATTTAGTTTCAACTTCATGGAAGCAAACAGTCACAAAATCTTTAATGTGAAAACTCAAACCCCGTGTGCCAAAAAACCTAGAATACAGTTAATATCTTTCTCGGATCCTTCCCGTTTGTGTCCCCCCCCCCCAGCTTAGCGAATTAAAGTCAACTAACATAAACTGGATCTATTTTATAGATTTTCCACAAAATTTCACCTCTGAGGTTTCTTTGGTTTTCTCCAATCAGGTAATCAAGTGAGCTTTCATAGAAATCAAAACCCCATCGATGGATAAAAGTTATATCAGAAAAATAGCAGACAATTGTTCCCAATACACGGACCCTGATTGCATATCAGTACAGAAACCTTGGACTCCAATTTCGTCGGCTCAAAACTGTGTCTTGGTAGCATTCGATACTTTTTTAAATAAAAGCAATGAGCTTATATGTTTGTTTTTCGCAAAACTTATTTTAAAAAATTATACCTAGAATGCCTTTTCATTGTCCATGGGGACAAGCTTCATTTTTCTCACCAAGGCTCAGAAAAATTAATTTTAGACGATTTTTTGTTCTGTAACATAACACTGGTCTGAACTATGTGAAGATCATAGCACGCGTCAGAATAAGAAAACAGAACCGAACAAGAGGCTCGTTAATGTGCGCGATTGCACATGATGTTCCGACTCGAGCTCATCTACATTTTGACTTATTTGTCAACCAAATGTAGAGATAATCAAAATTTAATGTTTGAGTTTAAAAAATTTTTACACACCCAAGCTAAAAATTGAATTGCATAATCCCGTGCCTTATTAAAGCGCTCACGAGATCTGCATTAAATAAACTACGAGAACAAAACAAACAACAAAGCAGCAAAAACAAAATTTCGCGACAAAACCTCAAAATCTAAATTTAAAAGCACCTTGTGATAACGTCAAAATGCAATCAGAAGAAACATTAGCAAAACAATCACTTTTTCCTAACTACAAGGCAGATATGACTTTTCCCTAACGGGACTAGTTAGAAAGTCGACAAGAAGAAATAATGAGGCAAAAGTTAAAATTCAGTCAACATTTTTGAAAATGTCTCATAACTTCATACGTCTCAAAAACCATTAACATAAAATATTCATGATAACGTAGCAAAAAATCAGTACAAAACCAATAAGAACTGCAGTTTCTTAGACTGATCCATACAAACGAAGTTAAGTTGTAGAAAAACTAATCAAAAAAGACAAACAATTTGCGAAAAAACAAATTATTGGAGCCATTAAAAAATTAGATTAATCTCAATATTATTTCTCTTATTTCAATTATGATCTAAACTAATTAAACTAAAAAAGTACTGAGTAATTGAATAAGTTCACTTGGTCCTTATTTGAAAATCATTTGGATCGTTTACTACGCGAATATGCTAAAAACATCATTCTTAGAAAAGGGCAACAAGAACTGAAAAATCTAAAATATTATCG
Source organism: Convolutriloba macropyga (assembly GCF_964194025.1). Taxonomy (NCBI): domain Eukaryota; kingdom Metazoa; phylum Xenacoelomorpha; order Acoela; family Convolutidae; genus Convolutriloba; species Convolutriloba macropyga. The sequence continues at coordinate 747,846 of NC_134482.1, read as the reverse complement.
AAAACAACTAAAGTCATACTTTTAAAAGCGATTCACTAACAAAATTGCGTAGCATTATTTGGGCAGTCCTTGATTAGAAGCCTGTGAGACCTCTTCGAGTTTCACGACTACAGAAAGAATAAAAGACTGTCAAAAACGATAAATCACGAAGCCATTTAATTATAAACCTTGAAGTAATAATTCTATCTTCAATTATTTCAAAACAACAATGGGATGCTTCTTCGTTAAAAAATGACATCAGAAAATCAACAAATATGAATAGGTATATCAAAACCATGCAGTTTTTACGAAAGACACGTAATATCAACGACATTAAATTCAATAGCTTTCAAAGGAAATCAATAAAATTGCTAAATTATGCCTCGACGGGAAAACTATGATGTTTGCTATTCATAATTCATCATTATGATGTCACAATAAATCTTATGGTTATGAAAACAACAATAAAAACAGGCGAAAACCAAAAACTCAATAGAAAAATGCAAGAAGAAAATGTCTAAGCCAATTAAACCGAAAGCCTTTCTCTAAAAAAATTCTCTATGATCCTTTGAGCGTTTTTTCTAAGCAAAGGAGAACTATCAGTGTTAATATAATCTTATAATATTTCAATGGGATCCAAAACAATGAGAAAAAAACCCAAAATTTTTAAAAAAAAATATATGAAAACTCGTGGCATTGAAGTCATAAAACCAATAATTAGAACTCCAAATTGGTATCCAGATTAATTTTGTTCGCATTAGAAAAGAAAAAGGCCTCTTTCTACTAAAAATGACATAGAATTGAAGAAATAGGTTTAAGATCAATGTATTTGATATTCAAAGAAAATTCGAAAAATTATTTTTTTTTGAATTAGGAGCCATTAGATGTCCCTCAAAGCTCTAGATAGTTTCAGTTAATGCTCATTAAGGAGCCTCCTGCCTTTTTGGTCAACATCTTCATGCTATAGGACTTCAAAAACTTAGTAAAATCTCAGCAAGAAGTTCAGAATTTCATTAAAAATTACAAAAACTTAGAGTAGAAGTCAAAAGAAAACAAGTGTGATCGCTCGAAAACGAATATTTTGTTCATTTTGCTTCATTTGGCTGTTTATGACAATGGTTAATAACGGAATCTCGATATGGAAAGTGACTAGTCTATAAGTGACTTTAAAAACAAAAAAAATTCTAAAAGAAACAGCTATCAACGAGATTTCGAGTTTCATGTTTTATAGTAAACTTAGCCATGAGACCCAAACTACCGCTTTTCTCGCCTTTCCTCTATTATAAATTGAAAATTTTTTCATTTAGTAGCGAGAAATGTAATTTTGAATTGATATTTCTTTAGAAAAAATCTTAATTTGAACTAAAAATAAGCTAAAAATTGAACAAAATCGTCCAAATGTCCGGTGTTCACACAAAATTTAAAACCCCGATAACTCCTCGGAAAAGCAAATTTCAAAGAAAATCTTTTTTCCTAGCTCTACGCTGGACCAGCTTTTTAAGGATACCACTCACATTTCTCTACAGTGAATATATCGATCGGCCAAAATTGACTGAGCAAAAAAACCCATTTAAGTATATAGTTCCTCCATCCACAAGTGAGGTCGGAACAATAACAATGGCTAATGGTTCAGCGCTGATTGTGTCTGTGGGGCCAGGTCTTGGTAGTTTCAAAGAAAATTTAACACATCAGACTAGTTTCGTAGCATTTCTTTATTGTGTTGGCTGAAAAATTTGTCTATAGACAGCTTTTTCCAGAATAGACAGTTTTTCCGCTAAAGTTTTTCTTTCACACATCTACCATATGACCCCGATAAAAATCCGTTAAAAATTGTTTTATTAATAAGATTTTGTTTTCAGCACAGAAAAAGGGCTTCCAGGATCTTGTGTATATCTTACCAAGCGCAAATTTTCAAGAAATCAGGTTACGTTTCCCACAGCTAAAAAATTAACTTGTTAGATTGAACTTCACATAGTAACAAAACTTCATTATTTTGTTGTTAATTTTTTACTTCGGAAAGAAACATATAGAAGCTAATAGCTCCAGTCCACACAGCAAAGTTTTCAACGACAGTCAGAAATATGAAATTGATTTGTCTTCAACGAACAATTTCAATTTTTAAAATATACGAGTTGTTGTAGGAAGACCGACATTTGTTTTTAGGAAGTTGCAGAACAAAGAAAACTGTTCGAATTGAATTTCTGTGATGTATTTTTTGCACTGAATCTACAGCAATTGATTGTCTGATTTTTTCAACACTTGCACAAAGTCATAAATCTTCATTTCAAGTTCAATTTTCAATAAAAACGTGAAAGATCCTCCTGTCAGATATATATTCCTCTGACCAAACGACGATTCAACTCATATCTTAAATAAATCCGTAATATTTCAGAAATTTCAAAGATAAAGCACAGTTCTTTCACAGATTTATCTAATACTTGAAGAATTTAAAAACTGACCTAATCAGCGCAACTCTTGTTTAATCCTTAAAACTATGATATAGCCTAGAAATTTTTTTTGTTTCATCAATCGTCAGCTCAGATCTTTACATAAACACTTACAAACATTTTCTCGACCCTGGTTCGCAAAACTAGAGTCTCTCCGACTTACCGAGGCTCAGTTCTTTCTTATCAGCTCCAAGCATTCGATCTCTTTCTGGTCCAACAATAACCATTCTAATGGATGACGGAAATGAAGACATGTGAGAATTGAGATACTGTCTCAACTCAGCGTCATTCTCTCCAAACATTAGGAATACGACATTCTGAAACACAAAAATGTATTCACCCGACATCAAAAACAGACCCACGGTTTCTGAGCAATAACTTTAAGATGAATAACTTTGACCACATTTGTACAGAGATATTCGCTTTTGACTATTTTTTTCTTACTTCAAAAAGGTTCAGGTAAGACATATGATTCATATTTTTCTTATACTTTTAGGCCATTCCTCGTTTCTAATGTCCCCCAATTCTTCTTCCAGTCACTTCACCAAAAAGTCATTGGTAGTGACTGCGCGAAAATCGGTCATGATTTTGTCCTAGGATTTTCATTCGGTCTACATGCTGACAAGCATCTATGACTCCTTCAGCATCTATGACTCCTTTTCCGGAGGAAATTGCTTATAATCTTTGATTTTAGCAAGAAGAGCATTAATCTGTTTAAATTTATTATCCGGAAAAAACTCTTTTGCTTCGCAGCTGTTCAAATCTACAAATATCCTATTTAACTTGCTTGGACATCCAGCAAACAAACTCTATCCATCTGACCGTATTGCACCCCCCCCCCCCCCCCAAAAAAAAATGATTGGTTGTCCTGAACTCAAATGTTTGTATGCTTTTGAAGAAAATGTTTTCCATTTCCAATTACTTAAAGAATTCCGACGAGATAAGCACTCTAATGTTATCAGCAAAAATAATAATCCGTTAGGATTACAAGGACTTACTGAGCATTTTAGTACTCCATTTTGATTAAAAAAAACTTAAGTCTTCTCTTCAAACAGACTTCGTGTGCTGAATATCCTGACAAAATTCTTTTATTATAAAATTTCTACTGACTATTCTTCATAAATTTGTATCTTAGCGAAAGGAAACAGTTATGGGTTACCTTGAAGCATTTTTTTGGGTTTCCGATCTTTGAACACATTGTTTACAAGGTGTTTTGCTCTTCTTGGGGTCATTCGTTCGCTCATTTTTTACATCACCCCGACTGTTATTTTTCGAGGAACTTTAACAGGCTCTATTTCATTGGTTTTTCGCATTTGCTCGATTATATATACTCAGCAATATTGTTGTTTACCGCACAAACGTATTAAGATTAGGAAAATAAGCGAGTACGAAGAAGTCCGAGGCGCTCGAATTTTTTTGTATAGGTCGGTACTTTTCCCATTTTACAGTGCGCGCAATCCAGCGACAAAGTGTAATTGACTCTAATCCTTGTATCAAGACTAATAATCATTTGATAATCTTTTGATTCGGGGGTATTAGTCGCTAAATTTAGCATTGCTTTTGTCCCTAAAATTCGCTTTACGAATCAGCGACGAAGGAACGACAGTTTGGTCGGTGATATTCGCATTGCGTCGTTGATTTCGACAAATTTGCTTTAATGCGAGAAACCTATAAAATGTGTCCATTAGATCGTGAGTTGAAGCTGAAAGTTTCTACATATTGGGCTTTTACACCAAAGATTTCGTTGAGTAGCAATTTTGGTGAAAAATTTAGTTGACAGAAAATTCCCGCCTTATAATTTGAGATAAGTATAATTGAAGGCCTTATTTGGACCAAAAAATTTTGGATCAATTTTGAATAAAAAATTCAGTTGACAGGAAATTCCCACCTTATAATTTGAGATTGTATAGTTGAATGCATTCGGCAGGTAATCGGTCTTCATCAAATCGGGTTTAAAGCCCAGTTTCACCAAATGAGTGCATGGCATAATCCCCCATGCGAATGTGAACAGCTGCTAACACACAGTCTGGAGCTCTGCAATTGGTGCTGTTCTGAGTTAGGTAATCAAACACCACCTTTGCATGATTCCAGATATGTTTCTTCATTTTAATCTTGGAGCGAAAGTCGGCCACATGCGCTGAAAAATGAACAAAATGACGATAACAACTTTAGCGATCAAGTTTAAAAAACCTGTTTAGACTTGTTAGATGATTGAATGGCAATTCCCACTTCACGCGGTTCGTATGTGTGTGTGAGTTTGTGTGCGTGTGTGTCCAGGGAACAGTCCGAGGGAACAGTCCAGAACCTGCACAGTCTGATCAAAGCCTGATCAGACTTTGCAAGTTCTGGACTGTTCCCTCGTCAGACAATATTCAGACTGTAGTGTAGTTTTTAGACTCAGAGAGTCTGGAGTCGTTGGCAATTTGACCAGTATAGTCTGAACAGACCTCCTTCCAGAGCCTGTACAGTCTGTTGAGAACCGTTAGAGAGTCCAGGTACAGTCTGAAAAGACCCACGAGGTCACGCCGCAGATTGTGGAATTGATATGAACCCCTAGTTGAGAGAGGGACTTGGCTTTTGGAATACTAATTAATTTGCAGAGTTTAGGAGGTAATCTTGAGAATATTGACAATGTAAACCAAAGGAAAAAACTTGAGCAGTTTAAGTTGAAGCGAATTGATTAATTGTTTGTTAAGCAAACAACGCAGAGACTAGATTTGCAAAGTGATCAAGTTGTCAGAAATAGTCAGAACCAAACTCCGAGGTCATTAAACGGAAGAAACCAAGTATGAATACACCAGAAAAAAAGAATGGAAGCGCTTGGGAAAAGCAATGAAGTTTTAATATATGATTTCCCCCCCAAGTCCCAAAAATGCACCACCAAAAAGCCATTTTGGTATAATAAAAGTGTATATTTATTACCTATAATTAGTTACAAGTTTGGGGTTAGTGTTTAATATTTTCAGGAAGGATATAAAGGGTATGTTAATTAGGAAAAAGTAGTGCATAAAAAAGGGAAACAAACAAAAGATATGCTTTGAAGGATTTGTCGGCCAAATTTATTGTATTTTTCCGAAGAAAAACATGTTTGTTAGCCTCCAAAGATTACCCACAGCATGGGAAATACAAAGTAAAGAGAGAGAGGTAAAATTGTTGTCACAAACTATACTGTGTGCAAAAGCAAATCAAATCATATGTTAAAGAAAAAGGATTAACCAAACGTTTTATTTTGCGCATGGTCGGAGCAAAGACTTTTACTCATTAAAAACCGATACTTTTATGGTGTAATTCAGGAAGTGTTTGGTTTTTGTGCACAACAATCAAACGGGTTGGAATCCATATTAAAATCAAGTAAAAGAAAAGGATGGTTGAAGGGACATGCATGAAGAAATGAAAAGGAAAACAAAATGATTTGAAAAAGTGTTAGCTTTTTATTAATAGTGTTTTGAATCCAAGACCGGTAATCCCAATTGAGAAAAACTAGTGAGAGCATTATTTCAATAGTGTTTTGTATTTGCAGGAGAAGTTTGGTATAGATCTTGGGAATTAATGCAATTAGTTGTTGGAGTTCTTATGTTCAAATTCTGTCAGTCAGGTCGAATTTAGCGAGGTTTTTCGGTTAAATCAAATTGTCTACTTAAAATCAGAGCCTGAAAAGAATAACAATACTATAGTGTTGGTAAGTACACAGTGGAGGAAATCATTATTGTCAAAAAAAGCGGTAACAAAAGTATTGGAGGTTCAAAATGTCAAAAAGTTTTAAAAGGAGAATTTTTAGTGGAAATAACGAGTTATGAAGTGAGTTCGACGTTTGAGACGGGACTAATTATTGCTCTGAAGTATTCGAGAGATTAGATTATTAAGTCCAAAGAAGCACAAGGGCTGTTTGAAGGAATTTCTGATAGAGAGAAACTCAAAAGTTACGAAACCAATCGTTTAGAATTTCACCACCCCCCGCAAGTCCTGAAAACACTACTTCCTCAAGCCCGCCGATTGACCTCAAATTTTAATTTGTGACTCTTTGGCCAATTACATATGCATTGAGAAAAAGAGCGAGCTTTTTCCGCTAAACCAAAGTGGTTCATTTTGCGTTTAAAACAAACAAAAAAAGAGATGATAACTGAATTTTTTTTTGTACTTTCACGAAAGAAAGAATACTTTTACCAGAGTCAAAATCTCTACCCAAAACGACATTTAAAAGTTAAGACCGCAAATTATATAATGCTCAGTTTAAAGTATCAACGCTGACGACTCTTCTACAAGGAAAAATGCAAAAAGATCTAAAGTTTCCCGATTTTTCCACTATTGTGATCATAAGGAGAATAGTTCAAAAATGGTTGAATACAGACTTTGTAACATCATAATGGGAAGCAAAGCATCTTTAGGACCAATCAGACATATCCATAGCTGTGAAAACATAAAAACTGGCTGGCATGTATAAATATTAAGTGACATAGCATATAATTTTTTGTGAATCCTGAAATTTGCAAGCCAATTAAACCATGGAATTCCGGTCATCGTAAGCAAACATTTACTTTAGATAAACTACAGCGCGTGGCCAATATTCTGCGCCCACTACTACACTTATATGTTAGGTCAGAATCTTCGAAAAGGAGCGACACGTTACGTTTTGCTGATAACAAACTGATAAGGTTGAGTACCCTCAAGCACAAGAAAAACCATTAGACGCAAGAGAGCGAGTCTGAGAGAAAGACTTACGTGGTTGAGAAGCCGCAGTTCGTCAATCGAAATTAAGAGAAAGCTCAAGTGGAGGAGTTGGTTCTCAGAGAGAGAAAATTTTATTTATTTAGTGAGTTCATTGCGAAAGAACCTAGTTGGGTAAGTGCAGTGAGTGGAACAGCAAAGTTATAAAAAATTAGTGATTGCGAAAATTATAGGTCTCTGGTCAAAAACGTAGCTACTGGGAGGCAGAACTTATTAAAATTAATTGGATTAGGAAGAGAATTGCATGAGTATTGGATACTTGTGGATAGTTTGATTGAACTGGTTTGCATTAGTGTGAACTATTAGTTAGTTTAGATAGAAAAATTACTTTTGGATTGTTGAAGTTATTCAGTTATTTGTTTCCGGCTATAACTCTATCAGTTGCTGGTATTGCAATTCTTGATTATTAATACAAATATCCCGAGTGAAGTTTTCAACCAGCCGAGAGAGCAATTTATTTTGGGAACAACACAGTTCACTCCCTACTACAAGAGGAGCCATCAAACAAATCTTTTGGAATTTTGATAGAGTTTTGGGCGCTAGCCAGTCACCAGCTAGAAGCCTTCTAACGAAAAAACTACAAAATTCTACAGTGGCGCTCCTGGGTGGGCTCTCTTGTTAAAAAAGGAGTTATTCAGAAGATTTGAATACGAGTGTGAAGAGAGTTCTGATAAACTTGCAACAAGTGCTCAAAGCTGGCGACTTCCGACGCAGAGCAAGTCGAGGAACACGTTGGCGATAGTCAGAAAGAGATTACAAGTTTTGTGAAACGAAGCAGATTGAGCGAATTTGAGCAACAGAGACAGATATTTCCAGGAGAGGGTAATTTTGGAAGACAGTCAGTGATTTTTCTCGGGAGGAGGATCCCAACTCAGCGTAGAGGTGGAAGCACGCGAGCAGATAGGTTGAAGAGCTTTCTCAGACGGAGACGAGAAGAAGAGCCGAGAAGAATAGCAGCAGAAATTGAAGCCTCAGAGGAGCATTCAGAGTAGAGTGAAGCATTTCGGAGAACAATGTCAGGTTTCGGATTAAAAAAACAGTTTCCTTCGCCTGGCCATGAAGTTTGTGAGGACTGGCGTGAGTGTTAATATGATGTTTGTAAAGTTTTCATGTGTTCAGAAGAAGAGGTGAAGAGGTTTCTACCAGACAAGTTGTGTGGTTGGGCTCTTGATGCTTTAAATTATTTGCCGCGTGGATTTTTGAAAACCGATCAAAGAAATCGCGCCTGGACTCTTCAAGAAACTTTTTACTTCTTTGATCTGAGACTGTCCAATAACCCAGAGTTTTATGAGGACGCGTTTGAGAGATACTTGACAGAGAAACAGGAATACGAGAAAGCAGCTTTAAAGTGTGAAATTGACAGACCAGTTATTCCAGGTGACGTTGTTGACAGAGAGGAGTTACCGCGCCGAGAGCGGACTCCAAAATCAGACAAAAAGAAAGACGCTCAAGTGAAAACCGATATTATCCTCAAATCAGTGATGAAGAAAAAGCCACCGAAAAATTCTTTGACTAAACATTGGTCTCCCATTAAAGCTGTTGGTTTCGGAGTAAAAGCAGTGCTAGAAGAGAAATCGAGTTTCGTAGACGGAAGGCAAAGAATCACTTCAAAGCAGATTGACACTCTGTCCAGTGCGGAGACTCTGGTTGATTTGAATGTCATTGGAGGCAGTCGCAATTTCAATTTCGATGGAGAAATCGAAGAGCAGATTACGACAAAAACAAAATCTGAAGAAGAACAGTTCAAGGAGATGATGGTTCGATGTCTTGCACTGTGGGACGTTGGTAAGAACAGAAAAGTTGCAGAACAGAGAAGTGAAGCACTCGAGGAAACAGCTAACAGTAAGTTGGAGGGCGATGCAAATATAAGTGAAGACGATCTGAGCGATGTCTACAGCTTCTTCGATAGCGACGATGAAAACAAATTTGAATGCATGGACAACGATGTATTCCTTCAAAACATTTGTGAGCGGCATATTAACTCTGAATCGATTGACTTGACTACCAAAAACGGATTGACAGTTGGAAAACAGTGCTCTAAAGGGTTGAGAGCCTCTGATTACATCACGTCCGGTCCTTGCAGAAACGGTCCGGTCCGTCCGGTCACTTGGAGAAACAGGTATGCCACATTTGACTTCTGCCCAAGAACGCATTCTTGATTCGGCAACGGGAAGTAAGTTTAGTAGCCACCCGATTGCTACTGAACTACATCAAGAGTCACGTAGCCTTGCGTCGCAAGAGAGAGATGGATTTGATTTGAGCGTAATGTCATTGGGAGGAAAATGTAATAACTTACAAGAGAGGCATGTAACTTTTCTAGCGGACGAGGCGTGTTATGAAGCGACTGAGAGTTGTGAAAGCACGGTTGCAAAGGCATGCGCGGATGGATTTCCAGAATTGAGCAAAGAAGAAAAATTGACTACACCAGCAAAATTTGGCAACATTTTTTTCACCAGGATTTGGGAACAATGCGCAATTGTTGAAACAATCGATCACTAACAAACGCGCAAACGATCACTCAAACGTTGCCGCCATTGTTGGAGGAAACGCTTGTGCATTTGGTTTTGGAGAGAATGTAGTGCCAGTACACTTCAAGAGTTCTTTTTCGAAGCGAGATAAGGAACAGAAACAAACCTCGGATTTCGAAGTCAAGAAAGCAATTGAAACTTATTGGAATCATTTGTCAATAGGCTTACCCGGCCCAGAAGAGACAGTGAAATATAAGAGGGAGGTGTCGTTTAGTTCTTCTCCGAGTTTGTTGAGGGGGAGTGACGATCAGAGAAGTCTGGAATTGGAGTACCCTGAGTTGTGCATCCTGTTGTTTGGAAACCAAATAATCGGTAGGAAAGAGAAGTGGAACAAACAGAATTTGAAGTATCAGTCGTCCAGAGGAGTCTGGCGCAAGCGAAAGAAAAAGTCAAAGAATGAGATTGGAGGCGGTCATCCATTCAAGCATCGGAGGAAGAAAGCAGCGTTGACAAAGTTGGTAAAGCTGAACTGTCTGATGTGAGAGCAAGTAATTGTGAAGTGACAATGCTGCTCTTACAAATGTGAGTTATTATGCCGTATATTAAACTAGAAGCTTATAATGGAACCAATAAATCTGCTGTTAATACTGTAGTGCATATGCTCTAAAGAAAAAAAAATTACGGGAAAAAGATGGCCAAGTTGATTGCAATGTTCGGAATTAGGTTGAGATTAGACAGATTTGGGGTTCTTGGTCAAGGATTGTTTTGATTGTGAGTTTCTTTTCGGCCAGTGTTGTTTCTTTAAAATGAGTTGGTTGACTGAGTTACTCATATATATGATCATGCTTATATTTCTAGTTATTATCTAATCAGTTAACGGTGCTCTGGGAATTTCCTAATCTTCATTTACTTGCAGATCTATTTAAATGTTTCGAACTAACGTAGGTTTACTAAGTTTCTAAACAAAAAAACTTTTTGTGCAAAGGAGAGGGTGTGCTAGTACTCAGGGACCAACGGATTTTTTTTATTCGAGAGAATAATAGTCTAGAAGGGAGGAGTGTGGAATTGATATGAATCATGGGTCCTTAACCCCTAGTTGAGAGAGGGACTTGGATTTTGAAATACTAATTATTTGCAGAGTTTAGGAGCTAATCTTGAGAATATTGACAATGTAAACCAAAGGAACAAACTTGAGCGATTTAAGTGGAAGCGAATTGATTAATTGTTTGTTAAGCAAACAGCGCAGAGACTAGATTTGCAGAGTGATCAAGTTGTCAGAAGTAGTCAGAATCAAACTCCGAGGTCATTAAACGGAAGAAACCAAGTATTAATACACCAGAAAAAAGAATGGAAGGGCTTGGGAAAAGCAATGAAGTTTTAATATATGAATTCCCCCCAAGTCCCAAAAATGCACCACCAAAAAGCCATTTTGGTATAATAAAAGTGAATATTTATTACCTATAATTAGTTACAAGTTTGGGGTTAGTGTTTAATATTTACAGGAAGGATATAAAGGGTATGTTAATTAGGAAAAAGTAGTGCCTAAAAGAGGGAAACAAACAAAAGATATGCTTTGAAGGATTTATCGGCCAAATTTATTGTATTTTTTCGAAGAAAAACATGTTTGTTAGCCTCCAAAGATTACCCACAGCATAGGAAATACAAAGTAAAAAGAGAGAGGTAAAATTGTTGTCACAAACTATACTGTGTGCAAAAGCAAAGCAAATTATATGTTAGAGAAAAAGGATTAACTAAACGTTTTATTTTGCGCATGGTCGGAGCAAAGACTTTTACTCATTAAAAACCGATACTTTTATGGTGTAATTCAGCAAGTGTTCGGCTTTTGTGCACAACCATCAAACTGGTTTGAATCCATATTAAAATCAAGTAAAAGAAAAGGATGGTTGAAGGGACATGCATGAAGAAATGAAAAGGAAAACAAAACGATTTGAAAAAGTGTTAGCTTTTTATTGCAATAGTGTTTTGAATCCAAGACCGGTAATCCCAATTGAGGAAAACTGGTGAGAGTATTATTTCAATAGTGTTTTGTATTTGCAGGAGAAGTTTGGTATAGATCTTGGGAATTAATGCAATTAATTGTTGGAGTTCTTATGTTCAAATTCTCTCAGTCAGGTCGAGTTTAGCGAGGTTTTTCGGTTGAATCAAACTGTGTAGTTAAGATCAGAGCTCGAAAAGAGTAACAATACTATATTTTTGGTAATTACACAGTGGAGTAAATCATTATTGTCAAGAAAAAGCGGTAACAAAAGTATCGGAGGTTCAAAAGGTCAAAAAGCTTGAAAAAGAGAATTTTTAGTGGAAATAACGAGTTATGAAGTGAGTTCGACGTTTGAGACGGGACTAATTATTGCTCTGAAGTATTTTAAGGAATAGATTAATAAGTCCAAAGGAGCACAAGGGCTGTTTGAAGGAATTTCTAATAGAGAGAAACTCAAAAGTTACGAAACCAAGCGTCTAGATTTTCACCTACCCCCCCGCAAGTCCTGAAAACCCTACTTCCTCAAGCCCTACTGACCTCAAATTTTAATTTGTGACTCTTTGGACAACTACATATGCATTGAAAAAAAGATTGAGTTTTTTCCGCAAACCCAAAGTGGTTTATTTTGCGTTTAAAACAAACAAAAAAAAGAGATGATAAATGAAATTTTTTTTGCACTTTCACGAAAGAAGGAATGCTTTTACCAGAGTCGAAATCTCTACCCAAAACCACATTCGAAAGTTAAGAACGCAAATTTTATATCGCTCAGTTTAAAGTATCAACGCTGACGATGATTCTACAAAGAAAAATGCTAAAAGATCTAAAGTTTCCCTGATTTTCCACTATTGTGATCATAAGGATAATAGTTCAAAAATGGTTGAATACAGACATTGTAACATCACAATGGGAAACAAAGCATCCTTAGGACCAATCTGACATATTCATAGCTGTGAAAACATAAAAACTAGCTTGCATGTATAAATATTAAGTGACATAGCACATGATTTTTTGTGAATCCTGAAATTTGCAAGCCAAGTAAACCATGGAATTCAGGTCATCATAAGCAAAGATTTACTTTAGATAAACTACAGCACGTGTTCAATATTCTACGCCAATTACTACACTTATACGTTAGGTCAGAATGTTCGAAAAGGAACGACACATTACGTTTTGCTAATAAAAAACAGATAAGGTTGAGTACCCTCAAGCACAAGAAAAACCTTTAGACGCAAGAGAGCGAGTCTGAGAGAAAGACTTACAAGGTTGAGAAGCAGCGGTTCGTCAGTCGAAATGAAAAGAAGTCTCAAGTGGAGGAGTTGGTTGTGATTGCGAAACTTATAGGTTTCTGGTCAGTAACGTAGCTACTGGGAGGCAGAACTTATTAAAATTTATTGGATTAAGAATTGAATTGCATGAGTATTGAATACTTTTGGATAGTTTGATTGAACTGTTTTGCATTAGTGTGAACTATTAGTTAGTTTAGATAGAAAAATTACTTTTGGATTGTTGAAGTTATTCAGTTATTTGTTTCTGGCTATAACTTTATCAGTTGCTGGTATTGCAATTCTTGATTATTAATTCAATTGTCCGGATTGAAGTTTTCAACCAGCCGAGAGAGCAACTTATTTTGGGGAAAACACAGTACACTCCCTACTACAAGAGGAGCCACCAAACAAACCTTTCGGAATTTTGATAGAGTTTTGGGCGCTAGCCAGTCCACAGCTAGAAGCCTTCTAACGACAAAAATACAAAATTCTACACAGATATTAGACAACTTACGAGTCACTTTTTGAGAAACAAGCGCACTAGAAAAGGCAGACTAGTTTTGTAAGTCAATTGTAACAAGATGTTAAAATGATTGCAATAAGTTGGTTGTCGTAACAAAAGAAAACGCACTACATCATGCAAAAATGCTCCGGATGCATCTTTTTCAAGAAAATTAATAGCGACGTCGGATGGAAAGTTTAGTAAATGCAACATTTGATATTTGGGTAACTTACTACGCATTATGAGAGGCAGGTGTTGTGGGTAGACGTCCAAGTTGACTCTCTTTCCCGTGAGATCCGAGGGTAGTTGTCCGAAGGCAGAGATGCCCTTTTCCCAGATATCTCCATGGGCTGAAGTCTGCACAATATCTGCCTTTGGAATTGTGCAATCTTGAACAAATAGTATACTTAATTTTGATCTATACCAAAAACACAGATCCTTTTTTTTCTTTATGCGTAACCAGTAAAGCTACACTTTGCTTAAAACTCTTCACACTCGAGGTTTTTCTCCATCTATGACTAATTTGCAAATTATAGAAAATTTAAGTCAAAAAAAATTGAGAAAAGTAAATTTTTTCCGGTCCATTGATCACCACCAATTACTACATAGGTTTTTTTACGAGAGCTTTCTTTCAACGAATAGTTTCTTGCAGGTTGTTTTTTGGAATAGGTGTTCTGGGAAGAGTTGGCAATTTGTAAATGGCTTCAGTATGGGTATGTCTGAAAATACTAATCTCGAGGTCCTATTGAAATCAGTTTGCTGGCAAATTGAAATAAGAATTCTTCAACAGACACCAACGAAATCTGAATTCAATCTGTTTTCGAAAACAGTTAGTCCTTTTCATCCACTGTTCAACATTTTTTGATATTCCTGTTTCGAAACATGGACATCAATTTCAATAGCAAGTACGAAATTCTGTTCTACCCAGGTCTAGTTACAGACTTATGAAAAGACAATGCTCGACCAAAATGTACTATGAAAAGATCATACTCAACTCATTTGAGCTATAAAAAGATTTTAGCTTGAATTTAGGACATTCTGGACTCTAGCTCGACTCAGATTTTCCGCAAAAGACTTTGGCTCGACCCAAAATTTGGGCTGGACTTAAGCTCGACACAATGTTTGCAAACAAAGTCGAGTTAGAGTCTTTTCGTGGGTCCATCATTATTCTTTTCATAAGTCTGCTTTTTTGCCATTAACTTTTTACGTGCAATATTGCATATAACGTAGTCAGCATGTATGCTCCTTCAACTTTTAGGATGCAAAAGAACCAAAAATCCCTCAAAAACATGCATTATATTTTTTAAAACGATAGCTCATAATATTGGAAGGGAAAACAAGCTGAATAACGTCGAAACTGTGTCATGGCTAATGGGACTAGTACCAATACACTTAAGCTAGCTGGTTTCATTGAATCAAGTAATGTGTTATTATACTCCAGCTACAATATATATTTATCTTAAGATTTGACTAAGTTTTTCAGGCTTTTGGCAGTTTTCCAACCGATTCTTAAGTTGGACTGATCAGGTGCAAAGCTATTTAGTCTAGCTCACGTTCTGCTTCTTTATAAACAGAAGCAGGAAAAAAAATTGAATAAAAGAAACAGACTTATGAAAAGACGAATGGTGGACCCATGAAAAGACCTTAACTCGACTTTGTTGGTTACGAAATGACTAATGGTGGACCCATGATAAGACCTTATCTGGACTTTCTTTGTTATGAAAACACTTTAGCTCAACCCATGAAAAGATATTAGCTCGTCTTTAACTAGGAAGCTCGACCGTGTAATTTTGTCAATACTGCCCCCCCCCCCTACAAGACTTTTATACTTTTTTCATATGTCCAGGCCTGGGTCTGGGTAACTAGTAGACCGGAGTTTTTGCTCGAATTAGCATTGCGATTGACCATAAAAAACATGATCATCATAAAAAAGACATATTATACTTGTTAATTCGATGGACTTAACATTTTTTTAAAGGAAAAGAGCAGCGTAGACAAGAGGCCCAAACACGCAAAAAAATATCTGTTTTGATAAAAAAGATGTAATGGATGGATAACTGAGTAGCTATAAGAAATACTGTCGAAACCATTCAATTTAATCAATATATTGAGTTGCATTATTATTTCGAGAAGAATTAAAAAAAAAACTTTTAAAAAACCAAATTCTTCCAGTAAAAACTAGTCCTCTTTGCAAAAATAGATGGGTTAACTAGAATATTTTCGAAAGTGGTAGGGAAAACACATGCTGTTAACTTTTTAGCTTCAAGCAAATTTTCAATAAAAATTTCACTTTTGCTCTGTTGTCAGTTTGCATAATTGCAAGTTTTTGGCTGGAGCCAAAAAAAGCTCGAAAATAACTTTTTTATAACCAAAACGTAAGTACTTGAAGGCGCAATATCTGAACTCGTCAAATGTTTGCGTATGAAAGAGAAATAATTTTTGTTGCTAGCTGCAAACGATCCTTAACTGTTCAACCCCCCCCCCCCCCCTCCCAACCCATTCTCTTGATATTGAGTTCTATTTTATTGAGTTCTCATTCATCATCGCTGTAAAAGTCACATCTCAAACTTTGATTTTTCATGACTCTCGATTCCAAATCTTGGGCCTCAATGTCATACATGGGTTTTATCATGCAACACCTAAATTTCATGATAAAGGCAGTATACACCACAAGCTTGTAAGCTAATATTTAACAACTGTACACGCTCATCCAAGAACATACAAGCTAATACGT